>NW_015167673.1:0-81647 GCF_001447785.1 Gekko japonicus
AAAATCCAAACAATTAACTTTTCCCTCCTCCACAGCTTGTCACTCCCAAAGTCCACCTCCTTCCTCTTGTTGGTGGCCCAAGAAGTCTCCAGCTGAACACTCTGTGCACCAGCTTCTGAGATGAAGGTCCAAAATGAATTCCCCACTAGATGACACAGCCCTGAAACAATAATACTGAAATTTGCATTTTAGAACAAAAGTCTACCTCCCTTACCGGTGTCCATCCATAAATCATAGTTACCATAAACAAGGTATTAAGAACCTATAATTAAGTTCAAACTCCCCAACAGGGCAGTCTTGCTTCCCTCCTTCGCTTTCCACAGTCTGTACTCTTCTGCGTCTACAGTCTGTTGCAAGGATTTAAACGTTAATGTGTGCTGAAGAAGAAGAAGGTGCCGTTGAATCGCAGCTAACTCATGACAACCCTATACACAGGGCATTCTCGGCAAGAGAGGAACACAGGTGGTTTGCCATTGCCTTCCTCCCAGAATAATTGTTGTTATTATCGAGCAGTGGCCCGTGCAGACTGCCTGAAAAGTTTTTAGATGATGGACAAGGAACGACAACAGCGGAAGATCTAGAGACTTGCTTTGCTCTTCTTTCCCACTCCCCCCCCCCTCAGAATGTAGCCATTTCTTTTTTGCTAGGTGGGGCTGCCATGTTTCCAGGGGTCCAACCAGTCCTCCAGGTGGTGAGGTGCATCTGCTGGTCCAGTCCTGACTGCAACTGTGCTGAGGCCAAAGAGGAGGCAAAGCAGGCATCCTCATGCCTAGCTGACAGCCCTTTTGTCTGCAGCTTCAGACTGTCATTAATGGAGCTATCTGCGGAAAGGAGTAAGCGGCCAGGTACTCTTCAGTACTGCGGTGGCTCAAGTGGTTAAGACGCTGAACTGCAGGCTGTGGAAAGTTGGTAGTTCAGCAGTTCAAGACCCGGGTGCCGCATGACGGAGTGAGCTCCTGTCTCTAGTTACAGCTCTTGCCAACCTAGCAGTTTGAAAGCAAGAAATTGCAAGTAGATAAATAGGTACCACTTCGGTGGGAAGGTAACAGCGTTCCGTGTGCCTTGGTGTTTAGTCATGCTGGCCACATGACCAGCGCTGGCTCTTTGGCTTTGAAACGGAGATGAGCACTGCAACCCTAGAGTCGGACTTGACTGGCTTTCGAGCAAGGGAACCTTTACCTTTACCTTTTTACTCTTCAGTTATGCCTTGGGCTGATGTCAGGGCTGATGACGTCAAGAGTCAGCATGGTCAGGTAGTCCCGGACGCTTATGATCCAGCAAAGGACCTATTCCTGAGTAGAGAATTTTCAGACTGCGGTCACACACACTCAATAATCCACTTTCAATCTATTTTCAGTACACTTTCCAACTGGATTTTTACTGTGTGAACCGGCAAAATCCAGTTGGAAAGTGCATTGAAAGTGGATTATTTAGTGTGTGTGTGACCGCAGCCTCAGTCTCCCATTTCTAGGTTAATGTAGTATTTGGGGGGAGGGGAACAGCTACTCCGTGAAACTCCTTTTTTAGACTTTCTGGTTCCTTGGAGCTTCAGGAAAGCGCGGTCCGATCACTCCAGCAGCGTGCCAAGAGGATCCTGCGATATCAGAGGCAATTCTGGGATGACCTCCCATTTCCTAGTGGGAAGAAAAAAGAGGGGGGATGCAATAGAAACTCGTTCATGTTCCTTTTAGAGTCTCTGGATTCTTGGAGCAGAAGGATGTCCTGCTCTGCTTCCTCGATCATTTCCCCCCAGATGATCCCCAGTGGCCCTTATGACATCACAGGAACCTTTTGGGGCAGTTTCCCATTTTCTATCACTTGAGGGGAGTGTAGATGAGCATGGCTGCCTTGTGCTCAGATCCAGATTGGAAGAAGAAGAAATTGGATTTGTACCCCACCCTTCACTATCCAAAAGAGTCTCAGAGTGGCTTACAATCTCCTTTCCCTTCCCCTCCTGTAGGAGGCAACAGACACCCTGTGAGGTAGGTGGGGCTGAGAGAGTTCTGAGAGAACAGCCCTGAAAGAACTTGTAACTGCCCCAAGGTCACACCAGCAGCTGCATGTGGCGGAGTGGGGAATCAAACCCGGTTCTCCCAGATTAGAGTCCGTGCTCCTAACCACTACACCAAACTGTCTCTCATGGAGGCTCCGATGTGTAGCATGGATGGGAATACATAATGATTTTTTAATCCAGGTTGTTCATATATTTATATTTTTCTGGTTTTATGAATTTTTATATTAAGGTTTTATTAGGATTTAATAAAAGCCTACTACATGGTAAGGCTTCTCCTTTGTAGGTTAGAGTGTGTTTCTAGCTGATGCTAGCAGAAAGGAAACACCATTCTTTTTTCCCTTTTAAGTTGTTTGGATGAAATAGCTATCTAGCTGTCTGGTGTTTTTAACAGGCCTTCAGTGTGCAGTATTGCTGGTACAGCAGAAGATAGGTTTTTCAATAGATGTATTTGTTTGAAGTATAGAGTTCATGGTTTTAGTTGTTTGGGGTAAAACTCTGCAGTGTCTGGGTCAGCATGGGCTTTAGTTTCATATCTGAAAACAACACCTTTCGTTTGGGTATGAAGAATCCTTGGGTATTATAGGGTTAGGTTAAATAAACATTTAAGATATCGTGTAGTGAAATCTTTTCCTGTAACTGACCACTGAACGAATGACTACTCAAATGATGCTTTGTCATTTGGTGACCGATTATGATTTCTGGATGTTATCTTTCTGACTACGTCATTCTAGGTATAAAACTTCATGTCCTTCCTTATATTGCTCAGAAAGCAGTCAGTTTTTGATAGGCTAGTTTGGCCTAATTGTTTTTAGCTATTTAATTGCAATTAAAGAACTTCCTCCTCATTGGCTTTCGTTTTTTGGCTTCAGAATATATTTGTACAACACATGGATGCAATTTAGGGAAAGTTGAAGAAATGGGGTGGATCTGATTGGATCACAGCTCTCCAAGTTCTCCGATTTAGCTCACTGGTTACATTCTTCCCTTTCCCATAGGGCCAAATGAGGGGAGGAGGTTAATCCTTTCATCCCACACCTATTTCCCTGCCTGTCAGGAGGTGCTTTTATTTAATTATATTATTGAAATATTCATATCCTGCCTTGCAGCTCAAGGCTACTTATATAAGTCCCAGTTGAAATATGGCAATTTAAAACAAGCAGACTAAAAGCCTGGCTAATGCCTCTCCAGGGCCCCGGTCACATGGGCTAGATATCGTGGGGGGGGGGAGGCATGGCTAATTGCCCCGGCGCAGTTTGATCCGCGATTACGCAATCAGACTTGCCGGCAGCACACCACGGGTCCCTTCCCTCGGTGCCAGCAGGTAAACGAGGGACCGGAGGGGAATGCCGCGCGCCGGCGCAATCACACCACAGGCGTATGGAGGCAGCCCGTGGCAAACGTTTACTAGTACCTTGGAGGTACTAGTTTTTTAACTCGCATTGTTGGTGGTAAGCCACGGGTGCGCTCCACTTCCCAGATGTTGGGGTGTGATTGCGCCCGGATAATCCGCCCACCATCCGTGCCTCTCCTGCGGCAACTTTGCCGTGTGACCGGGGCCCAGGATCTGCAGTGAGAATATACCTTTCCCAGTGGAAGAACACATCCAGATAGAGACTAGCTGTAGAGGGCTGATACATATATTGGAGCAAGGGGAAAATATTAAACTTTCCCAGGCAAGGATCAATGCGGTTAGGCACCTGCTGAAGTTAATGGCCCAGCAGATAGCTTACCTCTGACCCAGTGTCTCCAGTTGCTGTCCCATTTCCCAAAGGCAGAAGAGCCTGGTGGCAATGGAGTGCAACAATACCTCTTCCAGGCATCCCTCCCCACTGGCCCAAAGGCAGCCGCAACCTTCCAAGGGCTTCTGGGGCAATACAACCCCGTTTCTTGCCACCTGGAGGAGGCAACAAACCACGATTATGCTCAATGAGTCTTAGCTTTGTCCAGGCGCCCCTTGCATCAAGGAATGGGCACCCGCTACATAACTTGTGGGGTGAACCGAGACTATGAATCAGTGGCCCTTGAGTTGGGATCCTCATTGGGGTCATAAAGCTCCACCTGCTGGGTCATGAGCTTGTACAGAGCTTTCACTATTTTTCTTCTTCTTCTTTTGCTGCCTTCTGGAAGCACCTGCTGATAAGAGCTTGTGAGTGCCTTCTGCCTTTCTTCGCATGCATGCTGAGAAGAGATAGCAGCTCCAGCAGTGCAAGGTCACAAAGAGGAGTGATGATGAAGATTCCTTCATGTCTTTGTACTTGACTTGTTCC
Organism: Gekko japonicus; assembly: GCF_001447785.1. NCBI lineage: Eukaryota > Metazoa > Chordata > Lepidosauria > Squamata > Gekkonidae > Gekko > Gekko japonicus. The sequence goes on from NW_015167673.1 coordinate 4,282, forward strand.
TCACTACAGTCAACCTCTTTAGTGTTGCCAGCCTCCGTGTGGGGCCTGGAGAACTCCCAGAATTACAGCTGATATCCTGATGACAGAGATTGGTTCCCATGGAAGACAATGGCTGCTTTGGAGAGTGGATTCTATGGCATTATACTCTACGGAGGTCCCTGCCTAGGGTCCACCCCCAAATCTCCAGGAATTTCCCAGTGTGGAGCTGGTGACCCTACGTGATGCTTGACTTGTGTTTCCTGGTCCCAAGCTCTGGATTACAGTGAAAGAACTTCCCCTCATTCTAGTATTATTATGACTTCTCTTGATTTTGTCACATGTGCATGGGACTATCAAGAACGGGGGTGTCAAACATGCAGCCTGGGGGCCTGATCCGGGAACTGGCTGTCTTCTGCTTCTTCTTCCAGTTCTGCTGCTGCCGTGTCATCGTAGATTTGCAGCTTACAGATACACACCTGAACAGCATACTCAAGATTGCAACAGCACAGACATTTTGATGCAATAATTCAGAGCAAGAGGTGTCACTTATCAGACACTGTTAAATAAACAAAATATTGCAAGAGTGCTAATGTTTTAAGCATGTTTTTATTTTAAGTTTAAAAAAAACCTTTGTGTTTGTATCCTTTATAAAGTTTATGTCTCCGCTACCTGGCATTACGTTTTATGACACACATGGCCCGGCCCAACAAGGTCTCATTTATGTCAGATAACAAATGAGTTTGACACCCCTGATCAAGAAGTTACTGTTTTCTTCCACTTAGTGGCTATATTGGCGTGATCCTAATTCTTCATTCAGTCTGAAGATATCAGAAGAAAATGAGCTTTTACCTAGGATCTTGTCATTTCATTGTATATGTTCATATAAATTGTGAATGCCCACTACTCTATCGCAAATCGATTTGTTAAATTTACACTTAAGTTTTGGGTCATGCTTCCTTAAATCTTTCCATTTGGGATTTATATATTATAGATGATTTTCATTTCATAATTCCTGCCATTTGCATGTTTCTGGATGGTCATGGTTCTGCCCTAGTCCTTTGGTTTTCTCCAGGACTTCTTCCTTCTTGTTTAATTCATCATGTTCCTGGCTTGGCACTGGTCGATGAGTTATGACTCTGGCTTTTCCTTTTCCTGACACATGATTCTGAAATCATGTGATTTCCTGTCACGTGCTTATACCTTTAGTGAATCTCATGCTCAGTGGCTCCTGGGAAGGTTGAAGACCGCTGCTATAAATCCATCTTGCGTGTTTATTGATTCTGACCTGTGATTAAAAAACATTAAAAATTGCCTGTTACGTGCATACACCAAGAATGTTTTATGGTTGCTCTGTTTTTAAAGTAGAACAAAATTCGAGTCCAGTAGTGCCTTAAAGAGCAATAGCCTTTTCCAGTCTTATAACCCCTTGTGAGTCAAAGCTTACTTGGTCAGATACTATGACTTCCTTATCTGACCAGTACAGATACTAATTTTCTGTCCCCAACCATTTCCTCTCTGTTCTACTCAAGCTGATTATTTCAGTGTACTTTTGCATCCTTTACAAGAGAGCCAGTTTGGTGTAGTGGTTAAGTGCGCGGACTCTAATCTGGAAGAACCAGGTTTGATTCCCCACGCCTCCACTCACAGCTTCTGGATGACCTTGGGCAAGCCATAGTTCTGGCAGAGCTGTGCTTGAAAAGAGCCGTTTCTGTCAGAGCTCTCTCAGCCCCACCTACCTCACAGGGTGTCTGTTGTGGGGAGGGGAAGGGAAAGGAGTTTGTAAGCGGCTCTGAGACTCCGAGTGAAGGGCGGGGTATAAATCCAATCTCTTCTCTCTTTCTTCTTCCTTACCACACCCCACTGGCTAGGATAAAAGGACTCAAAGATCTCTATTTCTACTTTACTGTATGTGACGAAGGGCGCTTGACTCTCAAAAGCCCATACCCAGAAATTCTTGTTGGTCTCTCGGTGCTACCAGACTCAAATCTGTTATCTGACCAAATGATCTTTGATTCACGGAAGTTCATATCCTGGGGAATTTTGTTGGTCTTTAAGGTGCTGCTGCTGGACTCAGAAGTTCATCCTGCTGCTGCAGATTAACACAGCTATCCACCTAATGGTGGTTTTAAAGTGTTTTCTGTGTGTCGTCTTGATTTTGTGAACCACTTCTCGCTCTCAAGGAAAGTGGCATGAAATACCATGCGTAAAGAGCTTTTCAGCACCTCTCCCATTTTTTAAAGATTTTGTCAGTTATTCCCTCAGACTAGAATGCTACAGTAGTCTGAATGGTTTCAAACGCAAGCAGTACCCAGACGACTGCAGTTACACACACACACACAAACTGATCGAGAGCTGTGCTAATGAAAGTGTAGAGTCGACATTTCCTGTCTTTAGAATAGATGATTGATTACCAAGACCAGAGTGTGTGTGGGGGGGAGAGAGGCAGTAATAACTGTGAGACCCCCTCTGACCCTTTCCCCTCAGCTCCAAGTGACCCTAGCAGACCCCATACTCATCTGGAGCTGGAGAGAATGGCATTCTAGGTCAGGAGGTTTGGCTTTCAGGGAGGCTTGAGCCCCCATACCAATTTAAAACCCAAGAAATGAACCGTTGCTTTTATCTGTCAATTACTTAGGGTTGCCAGGTCTGGACTGGAAAATACCTGGAGACTTTGGGGGTAGATCCAGGAGAGAAGAAGAGACTGGATTTATACCCCACCCTTCACTCGGAGTCTCAGAGTGGTTTACAAACTCCTTTCCCTTTCCCTCCCCACAACAGACACCCTGTGAGGTAGGTGGGGCTGAGAGAGCTCTTTTGAGAACTGCTCGTGAGATAACAGCTCTGACAGAACTGTGACACAAGAACATAAGTGAAGCCAATATGGGATCAGGCCAATGGCCCATCTAGTCCAACACTCTGTCACACAGTGGCCAAAAATACCAGGTGTCATCAGGAGGTCCAGCAGTGGGGCCAGGACACTAGAAGCCCTCCCACTGTTGTCCCCCCCTAAGCACCAAGAATACAGAGCATCACTTGTCCCAGCCTGAGAGTGCCTATCTATACCAAGGTCTTGCCCAAGGTCATCCAGCAGCTGCAAGTGGAGGAGTGGGGAATCAAACCCGGTTCTCCCAGATTAGAGTCCCTACACTTAACCATGACACCAAACCGGGTGGGGTTTGGGGAGGGAAGGGGCCCCAGCATGGTACAATACCATAGAGTCCACCATTGGAAGCAGCCATTTTCTCCAGGGGAGCTGATCTCTGTCAGCTGGAGATCAGTTGTAAAAGTGGGAGATCTCCAGGCCCCACCTGGAGGCTGGCAACCCTGTGATTACCCCTTTGGGGCATTTTTTCCCCCATTGTAGAGGAAGGACAGCAAAAAGGATACAGTGTAGAAGAGGGAAAAGGCGAATGTGTGTGTGTGTGAGGTGGGGAGAAACAGCTGGAGCGTCCCCTAGGAAAGAGGAGGCAGCTGTATCCTGAATTGCAGAAGCGCCTCCCTCTTCGCTTGTCTCCAGCTCAGCTGCTTGCTTTGCTCTTCAGTCCTCAAAAAAAAACCCCAAAAAAACCAACCCCGCCGTGGGGTTATTATGCCTTGAACCGAGCTAGAGTCTGCTGCAGGGAATAGGCACGAAAAGGCAGGTTTAGCCCAAACAGTCCCCCTCTAGCCGCGCCAGACGCAGGAGGACGCTGCTGCCTTGGCTGGCCGCGCTGTTTCGCTGCAACCACGTGCCTCGCTCGGACTGCCTGTGACACGCACAACAACAAGGAAGCCAGCCAGCCAGCCAGCGGTGGGATCTTTTCTCTGCAAGATCTTTTTCTCTCCGACGGCACGCAATCCAGGTGAGTGAAAGCCGGGCGGGGGGAGGGGGCCCCTTAGGGGTTGTGGAGACGGTCGTTTTTGCAGAAGCAACCGATTTGAAGGCATGACCCGCCGGCGATAACTGGTGCGCGTCTGTGCTGAGCAGAAACTGGACTCCTTTTGACCTGTGCGCCCAGATACGACCCAGGCTGTTCAATGCAAAAATCGCTCGGGGGTGGGGGGCATTTTACGGGCTGCAAAAGGGTCTTCAGCGCAGGGCGTGCAGGGGAAGAGACAGACGCGCGTGCAGGAATGGGCGGGGAAGCCAGTGGGGAGAATTTGGGAAGCCGAAGAAGAAAGACGCTGACACGCAGGCTGCAAACTGTGCGGGATTCGAGCAGGCGGGCAAGAAGCCAGGGATCGACAGGGCTTTCGGGCAAAGCAGGGGGCGGGGAGGACAAGATCGAAGTCGGGAGGCGGGTGTGGGGACTGAAGCCAGGGACGGGGTGCACTGCAGAGGGATTTGGGGGAGGGGGGATTATTGCTCAGTGGCGACCTGACGGTTTGGCGTGTGGCGGTGGTGGTGGAGGGAACTGGGCCTACTCTGTCCCCGTTAAGGTCTGGCTTCTCGCGTTGTGTGCCCCTGGCCAGGTTGGCAGCGATGGAAGACGGGAGCCTGGGCACCTTGCAGCAGAGGGCCGCGGAGCTGGAGCACATGGCTGAAGTCCTGCTGACCGGGGAGCAGCTACGGTAGGCGATCTTTTTGTCTCTTCCCTTTCGGCCGCGCGTCGGGACTTGAGCAAACTGGTGGTGTCGGTGTTTTGTTTTGTTTTAAAGGAGACTGCTTTGTGCTTGCGCAATCGACACAAAGCCCATCTCTCTCTCTCTCTCTCTGTGTTCCGGCTGACATAAATCAGGTGCTCCGCCTCCGAAGTGAACAGTTTGAGGTTAGGGTTGCTCCTCCCACGTTATGCAAAAGTCAGGGCCAGGGGGGCTTCTCGTAGCGGCGTTGCGGTGGCGGGGGGCCAAGAAGGAAAGGTCTCCGAGCCTTTTAATAGCTGGGTATGTACGAAGGAATTTCGGCAGGTGTAGCCGCTGCATGGAAAAGCCGCGCCTCCCGACACCCGCCCCGGCCTCTTGCTTACCCTTGCTCTTAAAGGCAGTGGCTCTCTCCATGCTCCACGATGCCTTTCATCGAGTTACCCTCATTGCACCGTGACCTGGGTGGCTCAGGCTGGTCCGATCTCAGGGCAAAGCTGGGTCGGTCCTGGTTTGCACTGGGATGCAGTGTTCCCTCTAAGCTGAGTTAGCGTGAGCTAGCTCAGTTTTTTAGCCTCCAGCTCACAGATTTTTGTCTTAGCCCAGGAAGGGATGGCTCCAGAGCAAACTAATTTAGGCAGTAGCCAAATCGCTCGCTCACAACTTTAATGCCAGTAGCTCACAAAGTAGAATATTTGCTCATAAGGCTCCACAGCTTAGAGGGAGCATTGCTTGGATCGCAGGGGTCGTTTTGTAGAAAAAGAGCTAAGGGAACTCATTAGCATAACTCATTAGCATATGCCACACCCCCTGACATCAGGGGCCTGGCAGTGGACCTGCAAGGCCGGCGGGAGTGCAAGGAAGCCCCGCCAAGGCCCTCCCTGGCCCCAGGCAGGCAGGGGTGGGGAGAGGCGGGGAGGAAGCAACTTACCCTCCCTCTTCTCCTGCCTCCTCCTGGCTGAATGAGGGCCGGAAGCGGGGGGGGGGCTTTGTCATGTGCCCCGCCCCCCGCACCTCACCCGGGGGAACTGCGATCCCCCGCGATCCCCCCCCCCGAATCGACCTCTGCTTGGATGCGAGACCGCCAAGGAAGCCCTGGGTTGCTCTGCAGAGGCAAGCAATGGCAAACCACCTCTGCTCTTCTCATGCCTTGAAAACCCTGTTGGGTTGCCATAATTTTGTTTGTTTATTGGATTTATTAATCACCCTACTCCTGCTGTTGCAGGGCTCTGGGTGATGTATGGTATCCGTAAAAACATAGCAAGATGAAATCAATTAAAGACATTAATAACACATTTCAGAAAAAGGACAGATGGCAAATACCGATTAATCCAAATTCAGACCGCAGGCTACTTCGTGGGCAGTGGGGAAGAGGGCATACAAATATAAACAGCAGAAGGAAAGGAAAGAGGGTGCCAGCCAAGATGGAAACTGTCGCTATCCTCAACCAAAAGCCTGGTGGAACATCTCCGCCTTACAGGCCCTGCAGGATTGCATAAGATCCCACCGGGCCCTGATGGTATTTGTCAGAGAGTTCCACCAGGCTGGGGCCAGGAACTACCAGCAAGTTGTTGTCTGAAAAGTATAATGCTCTCCCGGGAACATAATGGAGGAGGCCATCCCGTAGATAACGTCAGTCCCTGACCGTTCAAGGCCTTATAGGTCAGTCCCAGAACCTTGAACTTGACTCAGTATTCCACTGGGAGCCCGTGTCGCTGGTGCGGCATCGGATGTATATGTGCCGTTCGTGACATTCCCGTCAGGACTTGCACTGCCACATTCTGGATCAGTTGGAGTTAAGTTGGCTGCGACTTGAAGGCACTTTACACACGCACACAGATTGCAATAAGTGGGAGACGTGTGCTTTGTAATATGAAAACCCCAGCCCTGCAGCCAAGATCAGTCATGCAAAGCTAGCTTAATTTTTATAGGGTGGCGGATTTAGTTTGGTTTTCAAAGGACTTGTGTATATATATATATATCTATTTCTCCCTCCTCCGGGGCTTGAGGGAACGGGCGTAGGAGCCAGGAGAGAAGAGCAAAGGGGTGGGGCATGAAGCGGACAGCCCACCTGCGTGGCTGCTGAAAACTGAGCCAAGTCCTCTTGTGGAGATCTTACCTGTTCCTTCCCTTGCAGGCGTTCCTCTACAGCCGTACAACTAAGGATCCCTTTTGAAGAAGACAACAATACAGGGCATTTATATATTGCAACAAACAAACTTCCAACTGCAGTATTATTCTTTCAACAAGCATGCAGGATAGGTTGAGATGAGTAGGAGTGAACGATTGGCCCAGGATCTTCCAAGTGCCCATTGTGGCAGATTTGAACCCTGGATTTACTAATCTGGGAATTGATGAGTTAGGGGAGGAGGCTTGGTGGCAAGTTTATTCATTTCATTCATTTATATCCCACCTTTCTTTCCAGTGAGGACCCAAAGCACTGCCACATAAGTGGTGGCGGCTACAAGCATGGACGGCTTCAAAAGGGAATTAGATAAGCATATGGAGCAGAGGTCCATCAGTGGCTATTAGCCACAAGGTATAGATAGGGGCCTTGGGGCAAGTGATGCTCTGTCATCTTGGTGCTTGGGGAGGGTCAACAGTGGGAGGGCTTCTAATGTCCTGGCCCCACTGGTGGACCTCCTGATGGCACTGGTATTTCTGGCCACTGTGTGATACAGAGTGTTGGACTGGATGGGCCTTTGGCCTGATCCAACATTGGCATCTCTTATGTTCTTATGTTCTTAAAGCAGCTTACATCGCTCTCCTCTTATCTTCACAACAACCCTCTGAAGTAGGTTAGGCTGAGGGAGTGTGACTGGCCCAAGGTCACCTAGCAAGCTTCCATGGCATGAGTGGGAATTTGAACCCGGGTCTCCCCAGTCCTAATCTGACGTTGTAACCACAACACCACACTGGCTGGATTTGCCTCTCTCTGTTGGGTGAAATGGCCACAGAATACGACTTGTTGCTCAGTTTATGCTATTAATGCGTGCATACTAAAAATGCTGATTAAAATATAAACTGGTTTACCGTTAACCAGTGTGAAGCGCTTGTGTTTTGTGTTGGGAAGGAGGAGAGCAGCGTGGAGTTTCTTCCCAAGCAGATGCCAAAAAGTAGAGTTGGGTTAGACGTGGGAGCTTGACAAGCACTCCTGCATTGCTTCTCTATACTCGTTTTTCTCCCCAGTGGAGAGACAAAGTGCTTACACTTCCTCATTCTCCGTTTGATCCTCACAACAATCCTGAGAGGTAGGTTAGGCTGGGAGTGTTCGACTGGCCCAAGGTCACCCAGTAAGCTTGCATGACAGAGTCGGTGATTCAAACCTGGGTCTTCCAGATCTTCGTCTGAAATGTGAACCACTGGAACATGCTGGCTCACTTTACATCACACCGGCTGTTGGGAATAGATAACATTCCAGACAATTCACTTGTCTTATCTCCAATCTTGGAAAAGCTCTGTAGCCCATGCCGGCATCATATTGCAGGTGGGGCTGAAGTTGAGAGTAGTTTCATTAATACTGCCGCGATCCATTGCAAATTTAGGCCTTCCTAAACCTGATGAAATGAGTGAGTTTAGGCATCTTGAACTGTGCGTAGGATCAGGCTGTAGTTGAACGTCTAGGATGAGATTTGACCTGAGAACTCCCTGTGTCAACGCATCAGATCCACTACGCTACAGAATCCCACCCACCCCGTTCTTAACAAGTTGCAGATTTCAGTGTGGGGGAATGTCCCTGTGGAGCAAAACTGCGGACAAACGGAAGATGTGTGGTCCTTAATTTATAAGCCCCAGTAACTTTGAGGAGCTGGTTGAGGCCTAACTGTAAACGTTGACCTTGAACACAGCTGGAGAACATAACCAAATAATCATGGTTATGTCTAACATGTCGATAAGGACTGGGTTCTCACTTGGCGAAGTGCCACCCCTGTTGTTTACAAAGCAAGCAAATATTTATACTGTTCGAGAACAACTCCCGAAAACCGCGATGCTGCACTGTTCATTTTGGTCACGGTGTTTTGTTTCTGAAGTGTTACAGTTTGCTGGGCTAAAGAGGTGGAAGGTGACGGGCTTCAGGCGAAGCCTAGCAAATGAAGGCAGCGGGTGGGACACATTTGATGATGATGGAAAGTCCTGTCAAGTTGCAGCCAACTTATGGCCACCCCTCATGGGGTGTTCAAGGGGTGTTTGGCCACTGCCGGAATTATATTGTGGGTGGGGCTGAAGTTGAGAGTAGTTTCACACACTACTAGTTATAAGACGCTGAACTGCAGGCTGTGGAAGGTCAGTAGTTCAGCAGTTCAAGACCCGGGTTGCCGCATGACGGAGTGAGCTCCCGTGTCTGGCTCCAGCTCCTGCCAACCTAGCAGTTCGAAAGCAAGAAATTGCAAGTAGATAAATAGGTACCGCTTCGGTGGGAAGGTAACAGCGTTCCGTGCGCCTTGGTGTTTAGTCATGCCGGCCACATGACCACGGAAATGTCTTCGGACAGCGCTGGCTCTTCGGCTTGGAAACGGAGATGAGCCCCGCAACCCTAGAGTCGGACTCGACTGGCTTTCGAGCAAGGGAACCTTTACCTTTACCTTTTACCACACTGTAAGGGTAGACTGACTTGGCTGGCCCAGGCTAGCCTGGTCAGATCTCGGAAGCTAAGCAGCCCTGGTTAGTAGTGAGATGGGACACCATCCTGGCCCCACTGCTGGACTTCCTGATGGCCCCTGGTATTTCTGGCCACTGTGTGACAGAGTGTTGGACTGGATGGGCCATTGGCCTGATCCAATATTGGCTTCTCTTATGTTCTCAAGGCAAGAGATGTTCAGAGGTGGTTTGCCATTGCCTGCCTCACCGTCATGACCATGAACTTCCTTGGTGGTTTCTCATCCAAATACTAACCAGGGCCAACCCTGCTTAGTTTCTGAGAGATTGGGATAGCCAGGTCAGGGTGGGACATATTTAACCCCTTTTATTTAGGGTTGGGCCTCAGTCTCTTCCATCCACCCCAGAGTGTGATCGCCTAGAAGAGATCTGGGAGTTGACAGTTGGAGGAATGCCTTCCTCCACAGAGTGGAGCTTGGCTTATTTACCTCAGTCAGCTTCACCTCTTTCCTCTGAAGGGACAGTTATGCCATGTACTTGCTTTCCCCCCTCAGCTGTGTGATATGTTTGACAGAGGAGTGCCTCATGTCTGGGAGGGGGGGTGTTGTACTAAGCGGCCTTCGGCTCTTGTCAGTCTCTGATTTATGAATTCCATTAATCTATGTTTGGAAACAAAGAAGCATGTGGGTTTTCCGGCTCTATCCATGCCTGCTTCACATGTCAGAGGTTGGCCTAGTGAACGTTTTGATTTTCTTGTCCGCCAGGCTGGCTCCCTGAGTCAAAAACTAGGCTTGCCAACCTCCAGGTGGGGCCTGGCGATCTCTCCTTATTACAACTGATCTCCAAACTGCATTGATCAGTTTCCCTGGAGGAAATGGCTGCTTTGGGAGGTGGACTCCATTGCATTTCATTCCAAAAAAATTCGTGCTGAAGTACTAGGAAAGGCCGAACGACTTGGGAATATTCAGTCTGGAGAAGAGAGGTTGGGGGGGGGGGACACGATTGCTCTCTTGAAGTCTTTGAAGGGCTGTCACTTAGAGGAGGGCAGGGAGCCGTTCCTGTTGGCAGCAGAGGACGGACTCGCACTCTTGGGTTTAAATTATAGATAGAAAGGTTGGATATTAGGAAAAAATGTTTTACAGTAAGAGTAGTTCAGCGGTGGAAACAGCTGCCTAGGGAGGTGGTGAGTCCCGTCCCGTCCCCCTCACTTGCAGTCTTCAAGCAGTGGCTGGACATGTTTGTTGTGCACTTGATCTAACTCTAGCACACTTTTAAAAAATCCTGTCCCTCCTCATGAGGAGCTTTTATCCTCAGAACAAACACTCTGTGAGGTGAGTTAGGCTGAGGGAGAGCGTCTGGCCCAAGGTCACCCAACAAGCTTCCATGGCAGAGTAATTAAGAATAATTATGATGTGCTGTTCAGCAACAATGTTACTTGAACCCAGATTTTCTCAGATCCTAGTGTGATCCCTATGAAGAAGAAGAGAAGAAGAGATTGGATTTATACACCGCCCTTTACTACCCAAAGGTGTTTTAGAGCGGCTTACAAACTCTTTTCCCTTCCCCTCCCCACAACATGCACCCTGTGAGGTAGGTGAGGCTGAGATAGCTCTTGACAGAAACTGCTCTTTTTCAGGAACAGCTCTTATCAGAACTACGGCTTGCCCAAGGTCATCCAGCCAGGTGCAAGCGGAGGAGTGGGGGAATCAAACCCGGTTCTCCCAGATTAGAGTCCGTGCACTTAACCACTAAAAAGGTAAAGGTAAAGGTTCCCTTGCTTGAAAGCCAGTCGAATCCGACTCTAGGGTTGCGGTGCTCATCTCCATTTCAAAGCCGAAGAGCCAGCGCTGTCCGAAGACGTTTCCGTGGTCATGTGGCCGGCATGACTAAACACCAAGGCGCACGGAACGCTGTTACCTTCCCACCAAAGCAGTACCTATTTATCTCCTTGCAATTTCTTGCTTTCGAACTGCTAGGTTGGCAGGAGCTGGAACTAGAGATGGGAGCTCACTCCGTCATGCAGCACACTCGGGTCTCGAACTGCTGAACTACCAACCTTCCACAGCCTGCAGTTCAGCGCCTTAACCACTTGAGCCACCGCAGCTCCTTAACCACTACCATTGTGCCATGTTGGAAATACCACCCTCCAAGTAAATACTCTTCTTGAAGTGAAATTTTTAAATGTTTCATTCTCTTTCCCCCCCAAGTCTCTGTCCTTTTGTATTAGATCCGCTCAGCGGCATTGCTGCAGCTAAAAACCTTTTGGAGTACCAAAATGGGCCACCGTTAACTGTCATCTGCTGCAGTTTTGGACCACTTGCTGTTTATTCCAGCACTTTATTTCACAGTCTGTTTGAGAGCAGGTCAGCAAATGAGTAGAGGAAGTCCCAGAGGGAGGAGCCGTAATAACAGAGAGACAGACTGCATTCCGTGTATACCGTGCATACTTAGCATGGGCAGATGCTTATATTAGACAAAACCTCTCATCCTTGCTGAGCTCTGGCTGTACATAGTCCAGGTCATGAGACAAGGCTCGAAAAATAAAGTAAATTCAGGATCCAGGTTCTAAGATTTTCTGGGGTTCAGTCTGCCATGTAAACTCAATGGGTAGTGGGACACATTGCAGCACTAGGAAGGGTGGTGAGAGTAGATGACTCTCTTACTTCTCGGTCTTAAACCCATTTCTTGGTAGGGTTGCCAGGTCTGGGTTCAGAAATACCTGGACATTTTGGAAGCGGAGCCTAATGAGGTCAGGGTTTGGAGGGGGAAGGGCATCAATGGGGCATAATGCCATAGAGTCCACCTTCCAAAGGGGCCATTTTCTTCGAGTGAACTGATCTCTGTCATCTGGAGGTCAGTTGTAATCCCAGGAGATCTCCAGTCACCACCTGGATGTTGGTAACCCTATTTCCTGGAAGTAAATTCTGTTGATTTCACTAGGATTTACTTCCAAAGGTGTAGGATTGTAGTTTAAGAATAATCATGATGTTCAGTAACATTGCTGACTCCTGTTTTCCTTCCTTTTTTTGTTACCACAACATGACCGAAGAATGATTTAGGTGAAGAAGGGAGGGGGGATTCACAACGTTTTAACTGTTTGGTCACAGGGTAGGGAAACCTGTTGCAATGGCCACATATTAGGAAAACCTCAAACTTTTCAGATGGTTATCATCCATGTAACATGCAACATTCAGCTTCTCCAGATCCCCCCCCCAACTTTCATAGAATCCTAGAATCACAGAGTTGGAAGGGGCCATACAGGCCATCTAGTCCAGTCCCCTGCTGAATGCAGGATCAGCCTAGAGCCTCCCTGACAATTTTCCCACCATAGAGAACAATGGAGGGGATGGGGGCAACCTGTTTTGGGGCCCGTAGAATTGTACCCCCTGGTTCAATGTTCTTGAAACTTGGTGGGTATCTTGGGGGAGAGGCTCCAGAAGCTACCCTGCGAGTTTGGAGCATCTCCCTCAAACCCCTTCTCCTCCAGCCCCCAGAATATACCCTATGTTTTCGCCATTGACTTCAATGGCCCATAAGATATAATGGGGCCGAATTGCCGCCGAAATTGCCGTGGCAATTCGGCGGCAAGCCGGTTCAGATCAGAGAATCTGAATTGGCCTGCAGCAGCCCGAAAGGGGCCCGAATTGGGCCATTTTCAGGGGTGCATTCAGTTCAGACGAATCGAATGCACATCCGTAGTCCATGCCATCACCTGATAAATAACATCCCATTAAGACTCTGTCAAAGGGACAATATTTTTTTTTTTTCCTGCCAGGAAACTTGGCAAACCTAATTTCAGTCCTGTGGAATCCATGTGTAACATTACTAAGCAAAAGATCAGTTTGCTTTGGGGGGTGGGGTTTTGTTTTGGTTTTTTTGTTTTGGTTTTTGGTAAAGTTATGGCAGTGCAGCGATGTTACTCTTCACATGTGCTCCAAGGAAATATTCTGCTACCCTACTATAGACTGCACTTGTTGCAGTTTAAAAAGGGTTCTTAGACAGCTGGTCTGTGTGATGTTATGAAACAGGTGAACGGATGTGGAATTGGGTGAAAGTTTCTTTGAACAGTCCTGGCATGTTTAAAATGCGCAACATCGGGGTGATGGAGTGGAACACAAGGCCAAGCCTGGGCCATGCTACTGGCCCTGAGCATGGAAAAATTACATTGCTTGCTCAGATCAGGGGATCATTTAGTCCATTTAGTCCACCATTCTCTTTTGGACTACAGAGGCCTCTGGCATCTCCCAAACAGAGAATGAAGTAGAACAAAGTTTGAGTCCCATGGCACCCTTAAGAAGAAGAAAAAGAGAAGAAGAGATTGGATTTATCCCCCGCCCTTCACTCAGAGTCTCAGAGCGGCTTACAAACTCCTTTCCCTTCCTTTCCCCACAACAGAGAGAGCTCTGAGAGAACTGCCCTTTCAGGAACAGCTCATCAGAACTTGACAGAAACTGCTCTTTTTCAGGAACAGCTCTTATCAGAACTATGGCTTGCCCAAGGTCATCCAGCAGCTGCAAGTGGAGGAGTGGGGAGTCAAACCCAGTTCTCCCAGATTAGAGTCCACACACTTAACCACTACACCAAATTTAAGACTGACAAAGTTTAATTCTGGGTATAAGCTTTCATGTGCATGCATACTTCATCAGATGGCTATCTTCCTGGATGTCCCCAAAACAGGAAATGGTGTGCCCCTTCTAAGCCCAGTGCTACGCAGAATTGGGTCTCTTCAGGCTTTTAAAATGTAGTTCCCCTGCAGCTGTTGTAGACCTGTGAGGAAAGCAAACCCAGAACCCAACTGTCCAATCCAGTTACTGTTCCTTCGACCATTGTCATGAACAGGAGCACACAGTCAGGGAAAACAAACCAGGCAGGTGGCCAGAAATGTATCATGTTGTTTGACCCTGAGACCCTGGAGAAACTATTGCAAGTGAGAGTAAACAATGCTGACCTTGATGGTCTGATTGAGTATAAGGCACCTTCTATCTAGATTTCCCACCAGGCCTGGAGAAAAATGTCCTATCCCTTTAATGGTGGCTTAAAGTGTGGAAATGGGCAGCAGAAGCTTCTTGTGGCAGAGAGATAAATAACATCACCTGGTAAATAAATAAGAATGCATTATAGGTGCAGGACATATTTTTTCCAGTCCAGTTGTCAATCTCAGCAGTTTCATATGTGTTCATCCAATAGTAAACTGTCTGATCTCCATGCAGATGACATGCAGCACAAACAAGCCATCCTTATACAAATGAGGGGTCCTGATTAGGAGTGTGCAATTGGATATTGCCGACCCAACGAAACAACACCTGATATTTCCAGGATCAGATCGGCAGTATCCAATACAGTGAAGCGCACTACCAATGTTTCCTAAGTCTGATATTTCCTTCCCAGTAAATATCTGACTGCAGCATCTGGTGCCCCATAGCAGGGCAAACAGGGTCCACCTCTTTTCACTGTTTCAACTTGGGGAAAAGGGCACAGGAGGGAAGGCTGAAGCCCCTCCTCCTCCTGAGCCGAATTGGGCCCCAGAGCGCTTGGAAGCACTAGTTCCTCAATACTACATGGGTTTTCAAGTCGGGTTGGGGAACCCTTGACCTGACTGGACTCACACATATCATCTTTCTCCCTAAGAAAGGTTGCTAAGAGACTGTGTAGAGTAGCAGGTAAGTTAACATTGCTTTTGGGATAGCCAGATTCAGATTCCCTGCTGCCTTAAAGGCACTGTGTTATCAGCCTGTTTCTAGCTATGTAGGTCATGAGCAATGTTCCCTCTAAGCTGTGGAGTCTTGTGAGCAAAAATTCTACTTTTGAGCTACTGGCACTAAAGTTGTGAGCAAGTGACTTGGCTGCTGCATAACTTAGTTGGCTCTGGAGCCATCCTTCCTGAGTTAAGACAAAAATGTGTGAGCTGGAGGCTAAAAAACTGTGAGCTAGCTCACACTAACTCAGCTTAGAGGGAACACTGGTCATGAGTCAGGACTAATTTCTAGTACTTCATTCTTATTGAGTCATCTTGGGTAGGCAGCCTGTGCGTGTGGAATGGATAGCTACGTATCCACAATAGGTTAAGCAAGGGCCAAAGTCTGTGAGTTATATGCATATGTGTGCAGTTTGTGGTGCAGCCCAAATGCCAGCTGAAAAGTATAAAATATACCCCCTAAACACAGAAGGCGTCCCCGTCTCTGATGCACATTTTAGCCAAGTTTAATGTTGCCTTTACTTCTCCATAGTTTTTTTAGATGGCAAACAGAACTCTGAAACTGTTGTCTTGACTTGCAATTATTTGTGTAAAAACATCTCAGTTTTCCACCAAGAAGCTTAGAAATCGGCCACTCTTGGCATTAGCAGTAAATCATTAGCAGGTGTGGTACTGTGGGTAAAGCTACAGTGAAATCCCTGCTATCCTATGGCCTTGGATGGTCCCCTCTCTTGGCCTCCCTTTCCCTAAGTGTATAATGGGAATATTTGTGGTTTCGCTCCCAGGATTGTTGCAGGAATTATGTACACAAGTGCTGTCAAGTCATGAACGACTTATGGCCACCTCAGCAAAGGCCTTCCGAGGCAAGTGAGAAGTAGTTTGCCACTGCCTTCCTCTGCAGAAAAGAGCAAGAATAATGAAATTTGTGGCAGGGTATGAGCTTTTGTGAATCACCGCTCATTTTTTCAGACTCACACGGCTTCCTATCCTGAGCTTCCTCTGCAGAGTCTTGCTTGGTGGTCTCCCATCCAAATACCAACTGTGCTCAATTTCCAAGAGCTGACGAGATCAGGCTACACCAGGGCTATTTTTGGGCAGGAACGCACAGGAACGGAGTTCCGGCTGGCTCCCAATTTGGCCATGCCCAGCAGGAACTCATTAGTATAATAGGCCACACCCAACAGCAGACACTCATTAGGATTGGCTACATTAGGGGTGTGTGGCCTACCATGCAAAGGAGTTCCTGCTACAAAAAAGCCCTGGGTTTTGACAACAAACAAGGTAAACAGACTAACGAGCAAAAGGTGGGTGTGGCTGGATGACCACACTTCTGGTAACATGGGGGTGTGGCCTAATATGCCAATGAGCTGTGCTGTCAGGGTGTGGCCTAATATGCTAATGAGTTTCTGCTGTTGGGTGTGGCCTGTTATGCTAATGAGTTCCTGCTGGGCTTTTTCTACAAAAAGAGCCCTGAGCTACACCATGCTGCCTTCCTTCCCGTCACAGGAGTTACTGTTATCTTACTGTAAAGCATTTTAAATAGCTCCATTAAATTACTTTGCAAATAGTATGCCTTTGAGGAACCATTTTCAAATCAACTTATTTGCTGAGAAGCCCCATTGGCTCTGCCATGGACCATTGCGTGTCATGGACCTTTCTGGGTACGTCCTCGCCAACTACTGGCTTTTGCTCAGTGGGAACATGTGTGATCCGGACCTATTCCTCTTTAAAATGATTACTCTCTTCTTTGCAGCACTACTTTGTATAGTAAAAATATCGTAACATGTGCTTTGTGAATGTTTTGTTTTGGAAAAGCAGCGTAAATAACACTCTATTGTTATTATTATTATTATTATTATTATTATTATTATTATTATCTTTTAAAATGGAAAATCTGAAGCTTAGCAAAGAGGGATATGAAAGAAGAGGACTAGAAGGAATATTAAAATTTCAAGAAGCAGCCATTCAAAGTAATGAATCTTTCATGCAGATTTTACATTACGCAAACCATTTGCTTCAGGGAGTAGTCCAGTACATTTCAGCAAGGTTTCACTGACATAAATCTCAGCTCCAAAGTCGTATACTTGGAAGTAACCCACCCCGAAGTTTGAAAACACTTGGCAGGTTGGCAAGAAGAGCTGTTGCCACCGGTCCTGAGAAATTCATGCATCACTTCAGTGGATTAGCAGCCTGTGACTGCATTCTCTATGAGGAACGCAGTTGTGAGAAAATAATAATTTACCATTATCCTGTAGCATATTTCATGTGTTCAAAGTAGGATGGGTTCACACATGCTCAAGAACAAGGTGGCAGAATGAACTTTGTCGCAGGGAATGTATTCCATCTTTGAATGGAACTTTGCATTGAAAATCTCAATGAAAACAGAAAACTAGGGGAGAAGGCAGAAAGGTTCTGGTGGTGGAAATGGCCATCAGGTCACAGCTAAGGTACCGTGACCCCATAAGGTTTTCGAGGCAAGAAACAAGCAAAGGTAATTTACAATTGCCTGCCTCTGTGTAGCAACCCTGGACTTCCTTGGTGGTCTCCCATCCAAATACCAGCTAGGGCCAACCCTGCTTAGCTTCTGGGACTGGGCTAGTCCAGGCCATCCACATCAAGATGTTCTACACCTTTCTTTTCTTGCTGTACTTATTTTCTATTTGCAGGCAATATTTTTTTTAACATAGGCAAAAGGTACATAGGTAAAGGTTCCCTTGCTCAAAAGTCAGTCGAGTCCGACTCTAGGGTTGCGGTGCTCATCTCCGTTTCAAAGCCGAAGAGCCAGCGCTGTCCGAAGACGTTTCCGTGGTCATGTGGCCCGCATGACTAAACACCAAGGCGCACGGAACGCTGTTACCTTCCCACCGAAGTGGTACCTCTTTATCTACTTGCAATTTCTTGCTTTCAAACTGCTAGGTTGGCAGGAGCTGGAACCAGAGACGGGAGCTCACTCCGTCATGTGGCAACTCGGGTCTTGAACTGCTGAACTACTGACCTTCCACAGCCTGCAGTTCTTCTATTTGCAGGCAATATTTTTTTTAAACGTAGGGCAACATTCCAAAACATGATTCTCCACCTGCAGTCTGAAGTGGTGTGGTCTATTCTATCACCTCATTCTCCTGCATGTGTGAACCTGGCCAGACTTCATATATTATGTTTTGTACTCTTTACAAGTTATTCAAGGTAAGCCAGTCTCATTAGTACCATATTTCGGTGCCTCAGTTAAGTTATAAGAGGGCTCCTGCTGAGTTACAAGAAATCTCCGGCCTGGGCCGAAGCCAAATAATTTCTCTGTCACAGGGTGGGACACGCAGAAAGCTATAGTTCTGTAATTCCAATACGCTAGTAAGAGGCTGCTTAGTCAGTTGGGAACAGTGTTTTGGTGGGAAAATCTGGTTCTGTAATTCCAATACACTAGTAAGAGGCTGCTTAGTCAGAGTTGGGAACAGTGTTTTGGCGGGAAAATCTGCCTCACAGAGAAGAAGAAGAAGAAACAGGGTCCGTCATATTTACCTCAGGGTAGGGTGCCTCTCTTCCAGTCATTCACTGGTTCGTTTTTGGAAAAATTCCATGGAAGAGGTAACTCCCTTCACATTTGAGATATTGTTTAATCTAGATTTTGTAGGCAGTCTTTACCAAACTGTTAGCTTCTGATAGCTTAGTGGAGGGATATATTCAAGAAAGTCTATGAGTTGCTGTTTTGTCACAGCCCCCCCAACTCTAAAGAAAAATGCTGAAAGTCTTTAAAGACCTAATAAATAAAATATTTATTGCTATGTTTAAAGTGTTTGGTTGTCGAGGCATAGTCATGTGCCCTTGGCCTTCCCAGTACTAGCCAGGAGGTATGAGAATAATTGACAAAGTTCTTCAGTGAGGTTAACAAATCATTAACTAGGAAAGGTTTGCGTTTAAGAACCAAGTTGTTCCTTGCATATGATTTTGCTATCCAGTCAGAATATGAACAGTCGTAGTCGCTTCACTCTGGCATGGAACTGGAAGAATTGTGCAAGGCAAATGGAAAGTCAGATATCAAGCCTAGGTTGGCAAACCACATTCCACACAACATTTGCTGTCAACAGTTGACATGCTTTCATCCCATGTCTACATGTGTACATTGTAACTAGATTTATGCTTCACCTTAAAAACATTATTTCTTGAGTATTTGTTCTGTGTAGTCTTACAGTACAATCCTAAACAGATTTCCTTAGAATGCTTCTGAAGTCTGTTCAGTAGCGCTTACTCCCAGGAAAGAGTTCCTAGAATTGCAATGTTACATAATATTCAGGAATGTGTAGAATTAGGCAGTTTTTTCAAAAATCTCAGAAGCAGTGAATGGATGGGAAGTTTACTGCTTCCCTTCTTCACATCACTCCTTTTTTGGAACCCATTCTCTTCATATCTTTTTCATCTTCCAGTGGTCCATGCCCTGTTTCATGCTGGCATTCCTATGTAGGGTGGACAGGGACGTCACATGACACAATGATGTCACCTGGAAGTGACGTCATTGTGTTGGCGACGCCCTGGTTTTGGGGTGAAACTCTATGGTAAATTTGCCCTCAGACCTTAGAGTTTTGCCCAAAACACAGAGCGTCTCCATGCGACATCCTCAATGTGATGATATCACTTCCGGGTGATGTCATTGTGTTGGGGATGTTGCATGGCGATGTCCCTGTTTAGGGGCAGAGTTTCCCCTGTTGGCCAGCTATTCTGCAGTGGGGAGAAGCTGCTGAAAGTGGGGGATCCCCAACTCGGACCTGGGAGCTGGCAACCCTATTCCTAGGCTCAGTGATTCCCTATCTCCTCCTTTCCCAGGCGTTCTGCTTCCATTTTTGCTTGTTTTCTAGTTCCAGATGGCTGTCCATAGAATCATAGAGTTGGAAGGGGCCATAAAGACTAGTCCAACCCCCTGCCCAATGCAGGACCAGCCTAAAGCATCTCTGACAAATACTTGTCCAGACTCTTCTTGAAAGCTGTCAGTGAAGGGGAGCTAACCACCTTTCTAGGCAGCTGATTCCACCTTTGAACCACTCTGAACGTGAAAAAGTTTTTCCAAATATCCAGCCGATACCTTTCTGCATGTCATTTAAAATAGTCGCTTCATGTCCTATCCTCTGCTGCCAACTGGAAGAGCTCCTTGCCCTCCTCCAAATGACAGCCTTTCAAATATTTAAAGAGAGCAATCATGTCCCCCCTCAGTCTCCTCTTCTCCAAACTAAGCATTCCCAAGGCCTTCAGCCTTTCCTCTTAGGGCTCAGTCTCCAGACCCCTGATCATCCTGGTCGCTCTCTTCTGCACCCTCTCGATTTTGTCCACATCTTTTTTGGAGTGAGGCCTCCAGAACTGCACACAAGGTATGACCTGACCAAGGCAGTATACAGAGGGGCTATGACCTCCTGTCGTTTTGATGCTATGGCCCTTTTAATACAACCCAAGACTGAATAAGCCTTTTTTGCCACTGCATCACACTGACTGCTCATCTTTAGTTTACAGTCCACTCTTACGCCAAGAACTCTTTCGTCCAGGCTCTCTCCCCACAACAGTGAGGTAACTGAGTAGTAATTCTTAAATACAGTAAATGTGTTGTTCGGTTCCCCTGCACCTGTGTTATAATCCCCCCAGCAAAGGCTTTTGCTCCTCCAGAAAAGAAAAGAAAAAGATTAATGTTAATTTAGGAATATAATGGTTTTTATCATCAATATATCTTATTCTGAACAGGGTTCAAATATGTGGATGAATAAAACCACAGAAGAAGGCCATTTACAGACATGAGGGGTCCGTCCCCCCCACAAGTCCTTGGGAAAATCCCAATCATTTTATTTAAATCGAGAGGGCGTATCGTACAAGAACTCCAAAACTGGAGGAAAAGATCACATGATGCTTAGCCACCATTCTGGGATGGGCTGTGGTGAAGGCAGCCACCAGTGGCAAACAAACTGGGCAGGCAGAGAAATTGAGCAAGTGAGGAAAGCCAGCCTACTGCCTACAGGGGGTGAGGTCAAGGGAGATAGAGGTGGAAGCTGTTTCCTTATCACCTGGCCCAGCTTCTTTTGTGGCTGGCAGTCAGGAGCCACATCACTACATCCTCCTCCCTTCCCAGCCATCTTCAGTTTGCCCCCATCGCTACCAGGGAGAGGAGGTGGACAAATGGTTGGGTAGGAAATGGTGCTGGTGGTAGTGCTGCCGTTCCTTTCGCCTTCTCTTCTGGCCTGGGAGGGGACGGCTGCCCATCAGGAGCCACATCACTACATCCTCCTCCCTTCCCAGCCATCTTCAGTTTGCCCCCATCGCTACCAGGGAGAGGAGGTGGACAAATGGTTGGGTAGGAAATGGTGCTGGTGGTAGTGCTGCCGTTCCTTTCGCCTTCTCTTCTGGCCTGGGAGGGGACGTTGGAAAGGAAAGGAGACAGACAAGTGGCAATGGCTCGGAGGGAAATTAATTAATTAATTATTGCCTGGCAGTGTGTGTAGTATAGTCAGGAGATCCTAAGATTGTCTGGCAGCCAAACTTTCAAGCTCATTTAGCATTATGCACCACTAGGTGGCAATCTAGACTTGTTTTTTTTAAGGCAAGAGATGTTTCAGAGGTGGTTTGCTGTTGCCTGTCTCTGCATCACAACCCGGGTATCCCTTGGAGGTTGCCTGTCCAGATCTGACAAGATCGAGCTAGCCTGGGCTATCCAGGTCAGGGCTGGCTTGGAGGCTTGCTGTCAGTCTGCACCAAAGAGAGAAGGTGGGCAAATAGCGATGGTGAGGAGGAGGTGTCTTCCCTCCATTCTCCCCCTGTGAGTTTGTCACATCCCCCTGCTTGTTAAATCTTAATAATATAAGTGCGGATCAAACACCAAAAAACAGCAGCATACAGGTACAGTCAGTAGACATTTTTGCTACAGACGTGAGGGGATCCCCCAGATTTAAAAGTTTTCTCTAAAATTGGGTAAAGGTAAAGGTTCCCTTGCTCGAAAGCCAGTCGAGTCCGACTCTAGGGTTGCGGTGCTCATCTCCGTTTCAAAGCCGAAGAGCCAGCGCTGTCCGAAGACGTTTCCGTGGCCATGTGGCCGGCATGACTAAACACCAAGGCGCACGGAACGCTGTTACCTTCCCACCGAAGTGGTACCTATTTATCTCCTTGCAATTTCTTGCTTTCGAACTGCTAGGTTGGCGGGGGAGTTCAAATTGCCTCAGAATGGAGGAGCCTTGTCTTCACTTACGCAGGCAATATAAAGAGAAGGAGAATCCTGGTGAATGTGGGCAACAGCCATTGCTGGGAGAGCTGTTGCTGCGATAGTAGCCACCGGTGGCAATAGAATGGGGGCAGCCAAGAAGGAAGAGGAGAAGAAACCAGGCAGGTGGTGAGAGAGGGTGAGCAAATGGTGTTGGGGTAGGTAGGTGGAGAGGATGACACTAGGGTTGCCAGGTCCTACCTGGCAGCTGGTGGGGGGGAGGATCCAGGCTCCTTCCTAGGATTTTCTGCCCCACGTGCAGTGCAATGATGTCACCCAGAAGTGACATCATCATGTCGCCACCGTCGGGGGGACGCTCTAGTATTTGGGCAAACCTCTATGGTTTGTAGGCAATTTTACCATAGAGTTTTGCCCAAAAACTAGAGTGTAGCTATGCGACGTGGGCGATGTGATGACGTTACTTCCAGGTGATGTTATCATGTTGCCTTGGGGGCCAGTTGGGGCAGGACTTCCCCCTGCCGGCCAGCTGGCCAGAGGCGGGAAAGCACCCCCAAAAGGGGGGGTTCCCCCACCCTCGCCGGGGGTCTAGGGGGTCTAGCAACCCTAGATGGTGCCACTGCTATGAGGAAAGTAAATGGAAGACAAAGCCAGGCGGGCAAGCAACAAGGATTGAGAGTGTTTTGGAGGTACTTACAGCACATCTTCAGACCTGTGGAAAACCTACTTGTCCTGATGTCCCGTCTTTTTATCTCATACCCAGGGGCTGTACTCCCAACTTCCAAGTCAACCATTAAAGAGTCTTCCAGGATTCTGAGTGACGTGTCCAGTACCATTATGTTCTCCTCATGCCGTTGTATGATTACGGAACACAAAGAGCCTCGATTGTAAATATTCCGCTTGCTAAACTGGGCTAACAGAATGCCTTCTTGGCTTCGAATCCCCAGGCAGACAGCACGCTTAAAGTTTGTCCTAGGCTGCCTCTGTAGCTGGCACCTTCCACTAGCACAGCCAAATTGTTTTAAGACCAAACATGATTACAGGAGCTAGCTTTCGACGGAGACGTGGTCCACAGCTACCGTTGCAGAGTGCAGCGTTTCCTCCTGAACCATATTGACTCAGAAGGATCCTCATTTTTTGGTTTGCTTTTTCCCCTCTCCAATGTTAGCCTCTTTTTTTAGTATATTTTCTTTCGTACCGCAGTCAAATGACAATCACATTTTCATGTGGCCGAGATGTAAATAGAAAGAGGAACATGATTTTGGAACATGCCAACCGCTAGCTGCTGAGGGTTGGCAAATCTGTGTGAAACAGCCTGTCCTGGGCCAAGAGCGTCACATTTCCCAAATGCCTCCTCCTGGGCCTCCCAGGTCACATATTTTCAGTGACCTACTTTTGATATTCTTGAATCTTGGGTGGGTTGTGTGATAGTTCTATGCCACATGCACAAGAGCAGAGTAACAAGTGCTTTGCATTCAACAATGTCACGATACCGCTCTACTGTCTTCCTTCCCTCCTTTAACCACCCTGGTTGCAAATACCACGGAGATTTTTGATATTAAATGCTAAGTGATCTGTGGTAATCGCTGCATGTAATATGTGTGGGGATACTGGCAACAAGTGTACAAGAGTAGTCCACGAACGCTACCATACTCCAGAGCTTCCTTTTGTTTTAGCTGGATACAACATTAGCCTTGCTGTTGCCACTGGTTGAAATTCTGCAGGGACTTTGGCAGCAATTGTGGTACCCCCTGTAGTCTAGAACACCCCCCCATAAGACCACACAGATTTGGTGTTGCAGATTAACCCTGGAGGTTGCATCTTTATTGAAGCCTTAGATGAGAGAGACATCCAGTGAGTCCCAGGGGTCATTTCCTGCATGAGCGCATAGGAGTGGAGCTCCGGCAGTAAAGATCCCAGGGGGCGGGCACATGCAACAAGCCCCACCTCCTGCGCCCAGCAGCCCCGGGCCACGAGGAGCAAGAAGCAGCCAGGTAAGTTGCAGAGCCCCTCCCCAGCTTTAAGACCAAGTTTTATTCAGGTACAAGCTCTCCCTCCCCCGTGAGGGCAGATCTGCGTGTGTCCCCCCCCCATAGCTAGCAATCCAAAACAGTCCAGTGGAGCCTGAGCAGTGGGTGTTGCCTTCTGACACACGTCCGGTGATGTCAGGGGGTGTGGCCTATGCAAATGAGTTATGCTAATGAGTTATGCTAATGAGCTCCTGCACCTCTTTTTCTACAAAATGACCCCTGCCAGTGACCATCTGAAGTCATATGCACCGGCAATACCTCCCTTTGCTTCTCTCATGTACCACACAGTGTGGGAGATTGTATTGCATCACCAGTAGTCGGTGTGTTACAGGGATGCTAACTCTGGGTTGGGAAGCTCCTGGAGGCTTGAGTAGGGTTGCCAGCTCCAGTTTGGGAAATACCTGGAGACTTTGGGGGAAGGAACCTGAGGAGGGTGGGTTTGGGGGGGAGCTCAGCAGGGTATACAGAGGTCACCCCCAAAAGCAACCTTTTTCTCCAGGGGGGGTATCTCTGTAGTCTGGAGATCAGTTGTAATTCTGGGATATCTCCAGGCCCCACCTGGAGACTGGCAATCCTCATATGTTGGATGCATGCCTTTAACCTGTGAGAAAATGTACTTGTTTTGTTCCACTTACCACACTTCTGGTGAAAACTGTACCAAGGACATAGTGATACAAGAACTGCCTCGCTAAATTACATTGAAGTAGCCTGGAATTAAGAATTTACATAATGGTGAACTTCTTCCTTATGAACTTCCATATGATCAAGAGTTTTTAGCATTAACTGTCACTCTTACGATTTCTAAGCATTTTCTAAGTTTTATGCTAAAGCTTCAATGTTTTATTTTATTTTATTTTATTTTAAAAGCACTTCTAAAAGTGCACTCAAATAATTATTTCCATGTCTGGCAAAATCCTACTTCCTTTCCTAAGGCCATCTGCACTGAAACTTATTCCAAAGAACCACATTACAAATCTCTGCCTTTTATGTACAAAATTAACGGTAATATTTGCATGGTGCTTGTACATCCCGCTTAGCCTTGGATCTGCTTTAAGCGGTGTTAACCTCTCCCCCCTGGTCCAAACAGCCCTTTAGGTGCATAACCTGTTGATTGTACTGTAAGTGCCACTGGAGGACAGGTCCATCAGTGGCTACTAGCTATGTTGACTAAAAAGGAAGCTCCACATTCAGAGGCAGTAAACCTGTGGATCCCAGAGCCAGGAGGCAACATCACCGTGTTGCTGAACCTCCAGAGAAACTGGTTGGCCACTGTGTGAGACAGGATGCTGGACTAGATGGACCACTGGTCTGATCCAGCAGAGTAACTCTTATGTTAAGTGGCTTGTATGAGACTGATGTTCCCTTCCTGACTTGGTCTTGCACACCAGTTAGGGCTTGGAATAATAGAAGTTCCATTTATGGCAGGAGAATAAGAGATTCAAAGCTCGAACTGCACATGGTGGTTTTTCAGAAAATTTTGGTACAGAGCAGAGAATTGGCTTTGATGGCATGGTTTGGGGCTGTATATGCTGCAAATCTGCATGAGGTCAGAAAACCCTCCAACAGACTGTGATGTTGGGGGCAGTGTTCAGCTTCCTTTTAACTAAATGGTGAGTCAAAGCCCCCCCTCAAGCACCAAGAATACAGAGCATCACTTGCCCCAGACCGAGTTCCTATCTATACCTTGTGCTGATGGACCTCTGCTCCACATGTTTATCCAATTTCCTCTTGAAGCCATCCATGCTCGTAGCCACACCACCTCCTGTAACTGAATTCCATGTGCTACTCTTGGAGTTAAGAAATACTTCCTTTTATCCGTTCTAACCCGACTGCTCAGCAATTTCATTGAGTGCCCACAAGTTCTTGTATTGTGAGAAAGGGAGAAAAGTACCTCTTTCTCTACCTGCTCCATCCCATGCATAATCTGATAAACCTCAATCATGTCACCCCTCAGTCGGCCAAAGAGCCCCAAGCGTTTTAACCTTTAATGCCAGTTAGTTCAGCCAACTGTAACGCTCCTCTGGGGTAAAATAAGTCTCTGCAAGGGCACTGAGCCCACGTTTCAAGAAGCACAGTGATGGGGAATTTTGGTGAAAGGGCATCATGTACAAAAGGAATGTTTTGCATAAACAACAGACAGCCGAGGCCCATAAGCAAGTCAGAAGGGGGTAGAAGTCCCTTGAGGACCCCTACAATTGTTTGTTTTGTTTGTGTTGCATAAGTTGTGGGGCCATCATTATTCTCATTAAATTGATGTGGTACCTAGTCCTTGAACAACAGTTGCCCTTAAGGATGGCAGTCTTGCACTGGGAACATTAGAAAAATAGTCCCGTCCATCCCCCCCTTCCTGGCTGATTTCCCCACTTAGCCTCTAGAACCAGAATAGAAATATGCAAGGGGGGAGTCTTAAGATTCTATCTGCCACCTTTTTAAAAACAAACCAGAGACACAATCAAGATGCTGCAGATTTGCTGCAATCTCGAGCATTACATTCCACTGCTGTGAACCTCAGCCTGAAATATTTACTTTCTGTACAGAGACTGGGTTATGCAGCCACACTCTCATTCTCCACTCTGGATGTCGTTCCTGTAACTTTTGGCAGCGAGATTGCCCAAATCATGCGGTAATGCGGAGCTTGTTAATGCAAAGTTTGTTAACACTTCCATGGGAAAATGACTCCTGGCTTCCACCAATGTTCAAATGCTTGTTTAATACACACACTAGAGTGTGTTTATATGTTTTAGCATCTGGCATGGAAAGTTGCCTGTGTCTCCTCCTGTTCTTATTTTCTGTTGAGCCAACAACCAATTCCTCCATCTGCCAGGCCTAAAACTGACTTCCCACCTTATGTCTTTTTTAGTGGGACATTGTTCTGAAATGTTGGGTATTAAAATACTACCTTGAAAGTAAAAGAATCTCTCTTCAAAGATATGGATTTTGGCTAGAGTTGCCAGGTCCCTCTTGGCCACTGGTGGGGGATGGGGGTGTAGGCAGGGGTCTTTTGGGGCCGGAGCGCACCAAAGCACCGCTCCGGCAGTCCAGAAGCCGGTGCAAATAGTGGTGACGGCAAGCCCCACCCCCAGCTCCCCACGCTAAACCGCTGGGGCCGGGGGGAGGCCCGAAGAGGCCCGCAGCTGGATTCCCCGGGCCTGTGCAGAAATGCTGTGGCCGGGGAGGAGGCCCGGAGAGCCCCGCAGCAGGGTCCCCCAGGCCCGCTCAGAAGTGCTGCGGCTCGGGGGAGGTGTGGAGAGCCCTGCCGCCGGCTTCCCCGGCCCGCGTCGAAGCAGTAAGTAAGGGATCCTCGGGGGTGGGGGGGCTTGATGGGGGTGGGTGGGAGAGCCTCCCTCCCTCCCTCTCTTTGCCATCTTTCCCTCCTTTCCCTTTCTTTCCCTCCTTTTCTTTCTCACTCTTTTCCTCCTTTCCTTCTCTCTTTCTTTCTTTCCCTCCTCCTTCTCTTCTTTTTTTCCTCCTTTCCCTGTTTCCCTCCTTTTCCCCTTCTCTCTCTTTCTTTCCCTCCTTCTTTCCTTCTCTTTCTTTCCCTCTTTCCTTCTCTCTTTTTATCCTCTTTCCTTCCTTCTTTTCTTCCTTCTTTCCTTCTCTGTCCTTCCTTCTTTCCTTCTCTCTACTCTCTCTTTTTCCTTCCCTCTTTCCTCCTTCTGTGGCCCAACTCTAGTGAGAACGGGTTTAAACTTTAAACCCCTTCTCTCTTCGCTCCCCCCCCCCGCAGGCCAGCTGGGGAAGGGAAGGGGAGGCTTTTGAAGATGCCTCCCCCTCCTTTTGTTTCCCCTTCTGACATCACCTCCGGTACTCATATTCTTGCTGGTTATATGTGTGTTGAACGATTGCATGGTTGAACATTTTCCCCACTAATATCCCTGCAGATGCAAAGATGGTCTGTCAAGGAGAAGTGGTCACCTAACCTTCTCTCAAATATGTTGGGGAGAATATGTGAAACCTTACACACATTGTGAATGTTGTTTGACCCACAGGCTCCGCCTGCATGAAGAAAAGATAATTAAAGATCGAAGGCATCACCTCAAGACATATCCAAACTGCTTTGTTGCCAAAGAGCTGATTGACTGGCTGATTGATCATAAGGAGGCCACGGAGAGGGAGACTGCAATTAAACTTGTACAGAAATTACTGGACCGTAGCATTATCCACCATGGTGAGTGAAAAGAATTGGCCTTTATTAAATTCTTTAGTATTAAATTTGTTTTAACCATGATATTCCTTCAAGGAGCTGCTGAAGGTCATCTAGCAAACTTCATGGTAGAGTGGGCATTTGGGCCCAGACCTAGTCAGTTCATACATTATGGAGTACACAGATTGGGTCTGGGTGGACCCTGCGTAGCTAGGGTTGCCAGGTCCTTACCATCTGCCGATGGGGGGGCTCCAGGCTACTCCCCTGGATTTTTTGTCGTGCAAGCGAAGTGATGATGTCACCTGGAAGTGATGTCATCATGCTGGGCACGTTGTGCAAGAGAAGCTCTAGCATTTGGCCAAAAACTCTATGGTCATTGTAGAGTTTTTAGCCAAATGCTAGAGTGCCCCCATATGACGTGCCTGATGCGCCATCACGTTGGGCGCAGCGGGGCTCTTTGGGGCCTCCAAGGGAAATCCCGCCCCCATTGGGAAGATGGCAACCCTGTGTGTAGCAGTCAGGCTTACCTTGTGGGTTCTCCTCAGTTCTCACATGTGTGGAGCCCAATTATGGCACACGTGGAGAAGGGGCTTCAGCCTTCCCCCTGAACCCAACCTGAAATGGCCTCAGGGGCACTGTTTGCGTCACTCCTCTGGACCTTTTCAGAGTGGGAAAATGGCACATGAGAATGCTGAAGCTTTCTGAATAGAAGGTGCATTTCCAATCTGAATCTGGCACCCTATGAGTAGGATATGAAGAGAAACCATAACGCATGTCTGACTGTTACAGTGGGGTGAGGACCCCAGACCCAAGCTGTGTATTCTGTAATGTATGAATCGACGTCTACTCACCGCACTATGATTAAGAATAGTACTTGTCAGTCTTGTAGAAAGGAATTCTTAAGAAAGAATTGTCTTCAGGTGACCCGCTAAAGAAGTTATTTACACCGGAAGGTATTGTTCCTTTTTTTCTCTCTCTTTCAGGCCTTTGGTGTGGGTGTACCACTGATAGTTAGTAACAGGGGACGTTTCGTAGAAAAAGAGCTAGGAGAACTCATTAGCATAACTCATTAGCATAACTCATTAGCATATGCCACACCCCCTGACATCAGGGGCCCGGCGGTGGACCTGCAAGGCTGGTGGGAGTGCGAGGAAGCCCCGCCAAGGCCCTCCCTGGCCCCAGGCAGGCAGGGGTGGGGAGAGGCGGGGAGGAAGCAACTTACCCTCCCTCTTCTCCTGCCTCCTCCTGGCTGAATGAGGGCCGGAAGCGGGGCGGGCGGAAGATGGGGCCGGGCTTCGTCATGTGCCCCGCCCCCCGCACCTCACCCGGGGGAACTGCGATCCCTTGCAATCCCCCCCGAATCGATCTCTGGTTAGTAAAATATAGATATACATTAAGGCTAAATAACTTTTGGTAGACATACTTTGCAAATATTTTTGTGTTATTTTGCCTTCATTTCCAAGTTTGAAATAGTTATTACTGGGCGTTTGGCTCCCTATTTTGAAGAGTTAGCACTTTTGATTTAACGTATCAATAGAAAGGAGCAAGAGTCCAGGAGCACCTTAAAGGCTAACATTTGTGGCAGGGGGTGAGCTTTCATGAGTCACTTCTTGAGATACAGCTAGAATGGGAGTCCATCTGTCCTTATAATTGGAAAGTGGAGTGATTTCAGATGGCAAATTATATTAGCAGGCAAATAATAGCAGGTGATTCGCCTGCTATTGTCATTCACCTCCTATTGCCATCTGCCTGCTATTGTCATTCACCTGCTAATGTCATTTGGCACCTGAAATCACTCCACTCTCCAAGACCTAAGGACAGATGGACTCACATTCTAGCTGTATCTGAAAAAGCGATCAGTGACTCATGAAAGCGCATACCCTGACACAATTAGTCTTTAAGGTGCCACTGGATTCTTGCTCTTTTCTACTGCTACAGACAGATTTCACATATGTTACATTTCATTGCTGATGTAATGTATTTTAAATTTTAGTGTGCGACGAACATAAGGAATTCAGGGATCTCAAGCTTTTCTACCGCTTCAGGAAAGACGATGGAACGTTCCCACTTGACAACGAAGTGAAGGTGTTCATGAGAGGGCAAAGGATCTATGAAAAGTATGTCGTACCCAGTTTGGAGAGAGAGGTCTCGTTGTTGGCTTGCATTTATGAATACCCAGAAAAATTGTGTTGCTGCAGTCAAAAGTTCTAATTGATTTGAACTGCATGATTTCTTTGCCTGTATATTCTTACAGGAAATGTTATACTTGAGCAAATATGGAGGGAGAGTAAAATATCAGACCGGAGCGCGTAAATAAGATTTGAAACAGATGTTTGCATGGAGATATAAAATATCCTTTCTGATTACATGGCTCAAACGAAAGCACTCAAGATGTTAGATTGTCTGTCCGCCACAAAATGCAAGCCTCCCCCCCACACACACCTTGTTCAAGCGACAGGGCTTGTTTGCAGCACGGGGGCTTCAGTCACACAGAAATAAATAGAGTATGTGAGTTGACATTTACGGACAGCGGGTAGTACAAAAGGTGAGCGGATGTTTTATTGAACGAGTCTTGCCAGGATATGCTGGGACAATGCCACCATTCAGGAGATGCACACGTGGCTTTATAGGGGACAAGGAACTGGCTGAGAAGCTTGAGTTTTGATTGTCTGCAGCTGATATTGTTTCCACGTTGGTTTAAAGTGTGTGTAGAAAAAAGGATTCGGAAAAGGACTTTGGGAAAAAGTAGCTGGAGAGCCAGTTTGGTGTAGTGGTTAAAAGCACGGACTCTAATCTGGGAGAACCGGGTTTGATTCCCCACTCCTCCACATGCAGCTGCTGGTGTGACCTTGGGTCAGTCACAAGTTCTTTCAGAGCTGTTCTTTCAAGGGCAGTTCTCGAGAGAGAGAGCTCTCTCAGCCCCACCTACCTCACAGGGTGTCTGATGTGGGGAGGGGAAGGGAAAGGGATTGTAAGCCACTCTGAGACTTCTTCAAGTAGCGAAGGGTGGGATATAAATCCAATCTCTTCTTCTAGCTAACCTGAGCATGAGTACAGAACCAACAGCCCCTGTTTATATTAGTTTCAGAGTGGTGGCGGCTACAAGCATGGACAGCTTCAAAAGGGAATTAGATAGGCATATGGAGCAGAGGTCCATCAGTGACTATTAGCCACAAGGTATAGAAAGGGGCTCTGGGGCAAGTGATGCTCTGTCTTCTTGGTGCTTGGGGGGGTTCAACAGTGGGAGGGCGTCTAATGTCCTGGCCCCACTGGTGGACCTCCTGATGGCACCTGGTATTTTTGGCCACTGTGTGACACAGAGTGTTGGACGGGATGGGCCTTTGGCCTGATCCAACATTGGCGTCTCTTATGTTCTTATGAACCCTGATGGTCTGCCATGGGACAGCTCGATTTGAGTCCAGCAGCACCTTAGAGACCAACAAGGTATTTTGGGTTTAGGCTTTGGGAGCTTTGACTCTCAAAAGCTTATATCCCCCAAAATCTTGGTGGTCCGTAAGGTGCCCCTGGACTCAAATCTAGCTGTTTATACTAGGATTCAGAGGAACCTAACACAAAGACAGGCAAATCTTTTTTTAAAAAAGAGGTGATTATGGTACAATAGAAATGCTGTTTCTTGGGGTGCCTGTGCTCACTTTCCCCATCCCATCACTATCTCTGGGCAAACAGGTTTGACAGGTTTTTCTAGTGCTCAAAAGCCTGTTTGACCAGAGATGGTAGTGCGACAAATGAGTGCCTGTGCCACAGACAATGATGGACTGGATATATCGAGAGCCAGTTTGGTGCAGTGGTTAAGAGCGGTGGACTCTAATCTGGAGAACTGGGTTTGAATCTCCGTGCCTCCACATGAAGCCAGCTGGGTGACCTTGGGTCAGTCACAGTTCTTTCAGAGCGCTCTCCAGCCGCCAGCCGGGAGTCCCCCGCTGCGGCACAACACCGGACTTGGCAACCCTAGTAGTTGTTGATCTGGTCACTTGTGGCAAATCGGCATTCGCTCCAGACAACCAGCTGAGGAAGCTTTGTTAAATGGGAAGACCCTTGGTTCTGTTCTTTCAGGCTTTCACGGTGCTCCATGGTTATCCAGTGAACAGGCTGGTGATTTCAGTTGTCAGGCTGAAGTTGTCAGAGAGCAAAAGAGAAGGAGCCCACTGTGATGATAGTGGTTTGGGTCCAAGTATGTGTCACATTTCCCTTTTCTTGTCAAACGCTTTTATTTCCTTGTCACGGCTTTGTTTGCTGTAGACAGTAAAACAAATACCCTTCGCTTTGGAATGACAGAGAGGCGGCAAACCGGAGGGCAAGCTGAGTTTGCAGCACGTTGATGCCACGTTATAGGAGACTGTTTTTCAGAAATAGCAAGGAACCGCAGGCCTGTATTTAGAGCTGCATGTTCCAACATGGAATTGATGGCTGCAGTCAGGGTTAGAAGTTCCAGCTTGGAATTTGGCCCCACTTAAGCAATGGGAAAAATGCTGCAGGCCTCAGGGCTGGAGGTCAGAGAGATAGGACAGGCGCACTTCCCGCCCACTCAGAGCCCTGTGCTATTTATTTATTTATTTATTTGGAAATATACAGGGCCTTTTTTCTGGGGGAATCTGCTGGAACAGAGTTCCAGAACTTCTTTGACAAAATTCTTTTAAAAATGTTTAAAAGTCCATGAGTTTTCAATATACAGATTGAAAACTTCACTTTCCTCTTGAGAGTTCCAGCACTTCTTCCCCCACCCAAAAAAAAGCCCTGGAAATATATATTTTTTAAAAATCCTGCTCATAAACAATTAATTCTGGCTGAAAGGAGGGGGAGGAGAGTTGGATTTATATCCCACCTTTGTGATTTAATTTCATTGGCTTCTTTGTGGTTGAGGGTTATTTATTTATTTAATGGTGGGATCTGGCAAATCCCAGCACTATTAAATGCAGCTTTTCCTAGGAGAGAACAGCTCTGAGATAACTGTGACTGACCCAAGGTCACACCAGCAGCTCCACGTGGGAACACTGCAGTGTCCCCGCTAAGCTGTGCATGTGAGTGGCCGCTCATGAACACAGGAAGTTCTTCTCAGCAGCAATCTGCAGCCGCGCAGGGTCTTGCACTGCCCATTGCCCATTTTAAGATTACAGCAGCTATATTCTCCGTTCGGGGGGGGGGGGGTAGGGGGCGCATTACCCTGCGGAAGCACTTTTTAGCTGTCACAGTTTTGGCAATCCAAGGGTGAGTAAGGGGAGATCACACTACTCATGACCTTCTTAATATGCACTGTCACCATTTTTCATGAGCAGGGCAACGTGCGCGTTTTCTAGATCTGGTTTTCGCGGTCGGAAAGCCAGAGTTTTTTAGCCTATGCTTTTGAGCACATCAAGGCTGACAAATTCGTGCATTGCTCTGTTTGAGCAGAATGGCGATTGTATGTATTAGAATGAGTGAAAGCAGAGCACTCTCCCATTACACAAGGCTGGAGTGCCAAAATTGTAATTTGCCTAACAAGGCTACTGTGGGGGAGGGATGAATTGGCACTTTTAACCATTATACTTCCCAGCAACCCCTGCTCTTGAGACTCTGAGGTTCAACTTCGGCCAGAAAGCTGGCTGAAACAGCAATAATTTGAAACTTCGTTGTTGGAAAAATCCAATTACTCGCTCCTGTATTAGGTTGCTGATCTGTTTAATTCAGGATCCTCGTAAATAGATCTCTGGAGCGACACATCTGCATGCGATGACAGCTAATACATTCTTAATATTTTTTGGCAGGAACAACATGTTCTGGATTTGAAATGTTAAATGGCTGTCTGATCTTAGCAGGGAAGGGAAAGCTACAGCTGATACTGCGTTATAAAACCAATGAAAGTTATAATATGTAGATATTGCAGCTTTTCCATTCAGGGATGCATCCACGCAGTGAACACCTCCATTCTGGGGTGGGTGCGCTGCAGATAGTTTAATATTTAGCTATCCGAATATGCACAAGCTTACCCAGGTAATAGAATATCTAAGTAAAACAGCTGGGGGATTTCCTGTCTGTGTGCATGCCCAGTGTTCAAATCAGTCCGGTTACTGAAATGGCCAGCCAACCACTTTTCACCGTGAAGAGAGTCTATATTTGTGTGTATAGTACGGGTTTGTTTTTACAAGAAGCCTTGCGGGTGGAAGGGGGAGCGGATGGTGCTCTGTGCATAGATAAACTGCAACTCCCCAAGGGATCGCTTTAATTCCGGGCTGGGCCACCCACTCATTCTTTTGCCGTAATAGTGTTCGGGAGTAGCTCTTTACTTCTCGCTCCAGAGGAATGAATGGTAATCAGTGATTTATATAGGGAAAAGTACGAGGGAAGGCGGGCTTGGATACCACTTTCTTCCCTGATAGATCTGCCCCCAGGCTGCAGTTAGTTCCAGTAGGTAATGAAGAAATATAGTACTTTTCTACAGAGCTAAAACACACACATACAAAATCATAAAAAACAATAATTAAAAGAGTAGGCAGGAAGGAGGGATCATTGAGAGAGCACAAAATAGCACACACAAAAAAGTCTTCACCTGCTGGTGGAAAATGGCAAAAGTAGGGGACAGGCAAGTGTCCCTGGGACAGTAGAAAAGAGCAAGAGAGTCCAGTAGCGCCTTAAAAAACAACAAAATTTGTGGCAGGGTCTGAGCTTTCGTGAGTGAGCACAAGAGAAGTGAGGAGTGACTTGTGAAACCTCATCCCCTGCCACATGTTTTGTTAGTCTTTAAGGTGCTACTGGACTTTCTTGCTCTTTTCTACTTCTACAGACAGACTCACAAGGCTACCCATCTTGAAGTATCCCTGGGGGAGTTTTGGTGCTGTGACCAAGAAAGCCCTCTCCTAGGGTTGCCAAGTGAATTTTACTCACCGGTGGGGGAGCCTTGCCGCGCTCCGGGAGCCGTCCCTCGTCATGCAAGTCACCAGAAGTGACGCGTGACGTCAATCACGTTGAGGGCGTGGCCCCGATCGTCGGAGGGAAAACCATAGAGTTTTACCTCCGACGATCGGGGCCACACCCCCACCGGGATTGACGTGCGTCACCTCTGGTGACGCAGCCACGCTGCACTTTGGGGGGCAGAGTTCCCCCCGGGGCCCAATTCCGCGGCGGTGGAAATCGGGCCTCCAAAGCGGGGGTTTACCTGCCCCCCGCCCCAACTTGGCAGCCCTACCCTCTCCCAAGTCGCCACTTGCCTAATCTTAGAAGGCAGAGGCACTTGGAGCAGGACCTTGGAAGACAACTGCAGTGGCCAGGTAGGCTCACAAGGGAGTAGGCCAGGGGTGGCCAAAGTTGCTTAACGTAAGAGCCACATAGAATAAATGTCAGATGTTCGAGAGCCACAAGGCATGAACAAATATTTCACACCTGGTTTTTTTGGGAAAATATGCAAGTTTGCTTTTTATTAACATTAAGCGAGACTGCCAGAAATAAAAACAAAAGGGGTAAAATAGATATTGATAATGATATTTATTTGTCCAATTATATTTATTTGTTTGCTAATGATATTTATTTGTCTAAGAGAGAGACAAAGAGAGAGGTGGAAAGAGAGAGAGAGAAACAAAGAAAGCAAATAGATGGGGGAAAGAAGAAAGAGAAAAAGGTGGAAAGAAAGCAAATAGATGGGGAGGGAGCAAGGAAGGGGGGAGGGAGAGAAACAAAGAAAGCAGATAGATGGGGGAAGGAGCTGGAGGAAGGAAGAAAGGGAGGGAGAGAGAAAGAAACAAAGAAAGCAAATAGATGGGGGAAGGAAGAAAGAGAAAAAGGGGGAAAGAAAGCAAATAGATGGGGGAGGGAGCGGGAGGAAGGGAGAGAGAGAGAAAGAAACAAAGAAAGCAAATAGATGGGGAGCCTGCCAGGAGCCGCACAATATGTGTGAAAGAGCCAAATGTGGCTCCCAAGCCACAGTTTGGCCACCCCGGGAGTAGGCAGTCCTTCCAATATGCTGGTCCCAAATCATATAGAGCTGACACCAAAATAGGGATGCCAGCCTCCAGGTGGGACCTGAGGTTCCCCTGGAATTACAGCTCATCTCCAGACTACAGAGATCAGTTCCCCTGGAGAAAATGGATGCTTTGGAGGGTGGACCCTATGGCAGAGGTCCCTGTCCTACCCAGGCCCCACCCACCCCAGATCTCCAGGAGTTTCCCAACCTGGATCTGGCAACCCTACACCAAGATCAAAGCTCTCTTTACACTTAGATGAATACAGCTTCATGAGTACACAGCACAATCCTAAGAAGGCCCACTGGTGTCGATGGAACTTACTTCCCAATAAATAGGCTTTGGGTTGCATTGACGGAGGTCTGGGCGTACCATGTTTATTTCTTAAGAGGGCTTTCCACCTTTAATGGTTACCTTGATGTAGGGTGCTCACCAGTTTACTGGCTACCGGGCAAAGTTTCAGTGCTCATGCAACCAACCGGAGCTGGACTGGGAAGGGAAAACGGCCCTGGAAAAGGGCCCCACTTCCTGGCCCTGGCCACGAAGGAGGAAGGCAGGAAGAGGCAGTCTGCCTGCCCAGCCAGCTGGGCGCCACCTCCCTTGGGCTATTTAGGCTACTTGGGACTGGGGTGGAGCAGGCACCACCTTGAGAGCCAGTGTGGTGTAGTGGTTAGAAGCGCGGACTCTAATCTGGGAGAACCGGGTTTGATTCCCCACTCCCCCACATGCAGCTGCTGGTGTGACCTTGGGTCAGTCACAAGTTCTCTCACAGCTGTTCTGGAAAGAGCAGTTCTCAAGAGAGCTCTCTCAGCCCCACGTACCTCACAGGGTGTCTGTTGTGGGGAGGGGGAGGGAAAGGAGGCTGTAAGCCGCTCTGAGACTCCTTCGGGTAGTGAAGGGCGGGGTATAAACTTAATCTCTTCATCTCTTATCTTCTTAGGCAAACTGGGCACCATCCCAGTGGCCAAAGCGGCCAGCCTACCCCTGCTTCCCACAAACTAGATTTGATTAAGATAGCTACACATTGCCCTTCCCACCTCTAAAGTAACAAAAAAGGAACATTCAGGTGAAGGTCTTGTTCCCTCAAGAAAGAGATCAAGGTAGCCAGGCTTGTAGATGACAGAAGAGCCTGCGGTACTTCACAGCGCAGTCCTAAACAGCATTATATCCTTTTTATAAAAGTCCCTGAGTATAAAGGATTTCGAAGGGTATGACTGTGCTCAGGATCGCACTGACAACCAGTAAGTAATGGATTCAAGATTTTTGAATGATCTGTCACTTTTTTAAAAAATCCCTGCAAATAGAAAGCCAGCACAGCAGGGATGAACGCTGCCCTCTGGTGGGGGAGGTGTCTCTGAGGCTGCTGGGCCCTCATCGGGGCAGTCACACCTCATCCATGTAGGCAACAGTAGTGAGCATGAAGTGTAGGATGCGTTCCTCTGGTAAATTTGCTGAATCTCTGATCTGCTTTGGCCCAGCGGCAATAGCTCATTGTCCAAAATGCCCATTAAAATTATAAATGCTCCCTCCTGCTTTCCTGTATGTTTTTATCCCACATGGTACTCCTAGGGTTGCCATGTGGGTTGGGAAATATCTGGAGGTTTTGAGAATGGACCCTGGAGGGGATGGGGTTTGGGAAGGGGAGGGACCTCCGTGGGGTACAACAACACCTTAGGGTCCACCCTTCAAAGCAGCCATCTTCTCCGAGGGGACTGATCTCTGTAGTCTGGAGATCAGTTGTAAAAGCAGGAGGTCTCCAGGCCCCACCCGGAGGCTGGCTACCCTAGGTACTCCTCTCCTCCATCACAACCACCCCATGAAGTAAGTTAGGGTGGAACAGAATGAGTGGCCCAAGATCACCTGTCTAGGTTCATGGCCAAATGGGAGATTGGAACCTGAGTCCCCAGTTCCTAGTCTGACACTCTATATTAGGGTTGCCAACCCCCCCCCCATTTGCCAGGGGTCCCCCGTTTTTTGGGGGGAAGCCCCACCCCCAACTCCCACAGCCACCCATCTCTCTCCCTTTAAGTGTGTGGAACCCGTGTTCCCTCCCAAGCCTGATCTCCACGAGCTTGCAGGGAAATGCCAGCTTCGTGCTCTTAAAAGGGAAACGCGGCTGCTCTTAAAGGGGAAATGCCGGCTCCTGCATTTAAAAGGGAAACGCTGGCTCCTTTAAGTGCAGGGAACTGCCATTTCTGGAGATCTGGCGCACGGGCAGGTGGGGGGGCGGATGTCCCCAACGTGACGTCATCACATCGGGGATGCCCCGCCCCCTCTAGAAACCGCCCCCAAAGTCCCCCGCTGGGGGTGGAAGATGTACTTGGCAACCCTACTCTATATCCACCACACTGGCTTGCATAGAGGCCACACAGAAGAGGCTACACTTTGCCCACAGACAATCCAATTTCTCAGTACAAGGAGTCATGGTGACCGAGGGGAACCTCCACTTTCAGAGGCACTGAGCCTCTGAATCCCAGAGCCATGAGGCACCATCAGGGGAAGGCCTCGGCCTCTGTGCCCTGTTGTTGGCTCTCCAGAGGAACTGCTTGGCCACTGTGTGAGACAGGGTGCTGGACTAGATGGACCGTTGGCCTGATCCCTCAGGGCTCTTCTGATGTTCTTAATGCCTCTCCGAAAGATGTTAACGAGTGGGGAGTCTCCTTTAGAAAGACCAGTTTAGGTGAGCAGCCAGAAAAGCCAGATTTGAGTCCAGTAGCACCTTAGAGACCCAACAAGATTTCGAGGACATAAACTTCATGGGAAGGGAGCGTGGACTCTCTGAGGTTTATACCCTGGAAATTCTACTGGTCTTTGAGGTGCTACTGGACTTGAATCTTGCTCCTTTAGAAAGAAGAAGAAGAAGAGATTGGATTTATACCCTGCCCTTCCCTATCTGAAGGAGTCTCAGAGCAGCTTACTATCTCTTGTCCCTTCTCCCCACATCAGACACCCTGTGAGGTAGGTGGGGCTGGGAGAGCTCTTTTGAGAACTGCTCGTGAGAGAACAGCTTTGAAAGAACTTGTAACTGACCCAAAGTCACACCAGCAGCTGCATGTGGAGGAGTGGGGAATCAAACCCAGTCCTCCAAGATTCCACACTCCTAACCACTACACCAAGTACTCTTCACAATATGTAGCACTCATCAGAATTTGGGAGAGGGGGGTATCCTGTCTAGATAATTCTATCAGCTTTTTGGTTGTGTTTGTGTATCCATTTTTCCTTCTGTTCAACTCGATTTCGTTGTGGACTAAATTAAAAGAAACCCGCAGTCTCTAAGTTAATCATAAAAGCAATATCAAGAAGGGTGAACGTCTATTTTTATTGGAAAGAACAGCGGGATTTTCCACCCCTGACTTCCCCAGACGGATCTGAGGTTCGGTTTCAGATCGGTTATTTTCTTCTTGCTGCAGAACAGTTTCTAATCACACAAGCAGCATGTTTCTGATATACAGCTTCCTGGACTTGAGGTATAAGCCAGTCTCTTGCTGTTTCCACTCAAATCAGTACAAAGTCAGCAATTTTACATCAGTAGGGATTGTATGGGCACCTTCTTCAGTTTCAGTTGCTTTTCCCTAGTATTGGAAGAGCTTTCATGCATACATGAATACTTGAGTAAAAATGATAGTCAAAAAGGGGCAAGGTTTGCTTTGTTTTCCCTACCAAATGAGGCATTTTAAAATAACTGTGATCTACCTAGCTCTTTAAAAGTGGTGGAGATCGAATACTCTCTAAATGGGCTACTTTTCTTGCAGCCAAAAAACCAAAATCCATAATGG
This sequence comes from Gekko japonicus, assembly GCF_001447785.1. Classification (NCBI taxonomy): domain Eukaryota; kingdom Metazoa; phylum Chordata; class Lepidosauria; order Squamata; family Gekkonidae; genus Gekko; species Gekko japonicus. The sequence goes on from NW_015167673.1 coordinate 44,188, forward strand.
ATATTTTCCAGTCAGCTGCTACTGTGTATTTTGCTGAGAGCTGGAGTTATGCAAATGTGCATGATGTAATCGGAATTGTTGCAAGGTGTGCATAGTAAGTTCTTGGGCATCCGAAATGCCAAGTGAGAACTGGTTTTTAGGGCATTTTCACAAGTAATGCTGATAGCTTGATTGCACATGAGCTGGGAGATCAGATCACAGCTTTGCCAATGTATTTATAATGTAAAAAAAACAACAACCCAGCTACAGGAGTGTAATTTAGATGAATAAGAACAGTAGGTTTTTATATGCCACTTTCCCCTGCCTTACTCAGAGCATCTTACAGTCGCCTTCCCTTCCTCTCCCCACCACAGGCACCTTGTGAGGAAGGTGGTTCTGTGAGAGTTCTGTGACTGGCCCAAGGTCAACCAGCAGGCCTCATGTGGAGGAGGAGTGGGGAATCAAACTCAGCTCTCCAGGTTAGAGTCTGCTGCTCTTAACTACTACATCACGCTGGCATAGGAGATGGAGGAGATGGAGTATTACCCTTTCCCTTGCTCCAGTATCCCGACAAATCCCACCCACCAGCTACTGCTAGCCTGGCTGTAGAAAAATATCAGGACAATATGGAGTGACTTTGGGAGGATTTCTGCTGGAGAAATGTCAGGGGGAAAGGGTTAACACCAGTCTTCCCTCTAAGCTGAGTTAGTGTGAGCTAGCTCAGAGTTTTTTAGCCTCCAGCTCACACATTTTTGTCTTAGCTCAGGAAGGATGGCTCCAGAGCAAACTAATTTACGCAGCAGCCAAATCGCTCGCTCATGACTTTAACGCTAGGAGCTCACAAAGTAGAATTTTTGCTCACAAGACTCCACAGCTTAGAGGGAACATTACACCCTCCTCCCCACATGCAGTTTTATCCAAATTGCCACCCCTTAGGGTTGTCAGCTCTGGGTTGGGAAATTTCTGGAGATTTGGGGATGAAGCCTGGGTTGGGGCGGGTTCGGGGCGGGGAGGGACCTCAGCTGGGTATAATGCCGTAGAGTTCACCTGCCCAAGGAGCCATTTTTTGCAAGGGAACTGATCTCTGTAGTCTGGAAATCATTTGTAATTCCAGGAGGGCTCCAGGCCCCACCTGTATTTTGGCAACCCTACCCCCCCAACAGTCCCCCCCCCCCACAATGATGTATGTTGTGACCAGTGTTCCCTCTAAGCTGAGGTAGTGTGAGCTAGCTCACAGTTTTTTTAGCCTTCGGCTCACACATTTTTGTCTTAGCACAGGAAGGATGGCTCCAGAGCAAACTAATTGATGCAGCAGCCAAATCACTCGGTCACAACTTTAATGCCAGTAGATCACAAAGTAGAATTTTTGCTCACAAGACTCCACAGCTTAGAGGGAACACTGGTTGTTGTGACATCCACTCATGAATGGATTCCTCACATCTGGTATAGTACAGCCCTAAGAATGTGTCATCTGTGCATAGTGACATGTAACTGAAAGAGATCCAGTTTTGAAATCCAATGCATTTTGTAGCCAATGGAGTTTTTCCATTCAAACCGCAAAATGCAGGAAAGGAAAAAAAAATCCATCCACATAAGAAGAAAAATTTGGCCTACTCTGTCCCCTGTCAGGCAACAATTTTGTGCATGGGGGGGGTGTTAATGGAGGGGAATAGTCAAAACGGCCATTTCCCACATGCAGCCCGGACAGATACAGTTCACAAAGTTCAAGATGATGCCAGCCTCCAGGTGAGACCTAAAGTCCCCCTGGAATCACAACTCATCTCCAGACTACAGAGATCAGTTCCCCCGGAGAAAATGAGTGCTTTGGACTCTATGGAATTGTACCCCACTGAGGTCCCATCCTCCCCAGGATTCCTCACATCTGGTATAGTACAGCCCTAAGAATGTGTCATCTGTGCATAGTGACATGTAACTGAAAGAGATCCAGTTTTGAAATCCAATGCATTTTGTAGCCAATGGAGTTTTTCCATTCAAACCGCAAAATGCAGGAAAGGAAAAAAAAATCCATCCACATAAGAAGAAAAATTTGGCCTACTCTGTCCCCTGTCAGGCAACAATTTTGTGCATTTCCCACATGCAGCCCGGACTGATACAGTTCACAAAGTTCAAGATAAGGATGCCAGCCTCCAGGTGAGACCTAGAGTCCCCCTGGAATCACAACTCATCTCCAGACTACAGAGATCAGTTCCCCCGGAGAAAATGAGTGCTTTGGACTCTATGGAATTGTACCCCACTGAGGTCCCATCCTCCCCAGGCTCCATCCCCATATCTCCAGGAGTTTCCCAACCCTAGATCTGGCAACCCTACCTCCTCATCCCCCGCTGGTGGCTGGGGAGACCTGGCAACCTTTGTTTGTTTGTTTGTTTGTTAGTTAACTTCGACTTTTAGGCTGCCCTCCTCTGAAAACAGGGCTCAGGGCGGCATACAAAGTTCAGGAGATACTGAAGAAGCGAGCAGGGACTCGTGAGAGCTCATGCCCTGCCCCTTATTTTGTTTGTCTTTAAGGTGCTACTATGGAGCTGTGGTGGCTCAAGTGGTTAAGACGCTGAACTGCAGGGTGTGGAAGGTCGGTAGTTCAGCAGTTCGAGACCCGGGGGCCGCATGACGGGGTGAGCTCCCGTCTCTAGTTCCAGCTCCTGCCAACCTAGCAGTTCGAAAGCAAGACATTGCAAGTAGATAAATAGGTACCACTTCGGTGGGAAGGGAACAGCGTTCCGTGCGCCTTGGTGTTTAGTCATGCCGGCCACATGACCACGGAAACGTCTTTGGACAGCGCTGGCTCTTCGGCTTTGAAACGGAGATGAGCACCGCAACCCTAGAATCGGATTCGACTGGCTTTCGAGCAAGGGAACCTTTACCTTTTTTAAGGTGCTACTGGACTCTTGCTCTTTTCTGCGTGGCCGCTTAATTATACTGAATGTTTATACTGGCTCTCTGAAGAGAGCGTCACATCACATACTTCTCCTCATTTTGGTGGTGTAACATTTTGAATCCTAATGCAGTTCTTGGGTTGGATCCAGGAGTAGTTTTCCACTGATGCAAGCACTTCAATCAATGGAACATTTTCCTCCTTCCCCCTCCCAGTGCAGCACACGGAGCTCCCCAAAATCTGGCTCCTGGGGGACATGGGACCTTCAGAAACAGCATGAGGGGTGAATTGGTGCAGTTATGCAGTGAGATGCGCAAGTACCGAACCAACAGAGGAAGTCAGGAATAACGATGCAACATTTCTGGATCATTAGTGAGACAATGTGGTGTAATTGTTAAGAGTGCCAGAATAGGATTGCAGGGCTTTTTTTGTAGAAAAAGCCCAACAGGAACTCATTAGCATAATAGGCAGGGGTCATTTCGTAGAAAAGGAGGTGCAGGAGCTCATTAGCATAATGTATTAGCATAACTCATTTGCATATGCCATGCCCCCTGACATCACCAGACGTGTGTCAGAAGGCAATACCCACTGCTCAGGCTCCACTGGACTGTTTTGGATTGCTAGCTATTGGGGGGGTGGGGAACGTGCAGATCTGTCCTCACAGAGGAGGGAGAGCTTGTACCAGAATAAAGCTTGGCCTTAAAGGTGCCACTGGAGTGTTTTGGGCGGGGGGAGGGGCTCTGCAGCTTACCTGGCTGCTTCTTGCACTGACTGAGGGCTGCTGGGAGCATGGGGTGGGGCTTGTTTTGCATGTGCCCACCCCCTGGGCTCTTTACTGTCGGAGCTCCGCTCCTGTGCACTCCTGCAGGAAATGACCCCTGCAAAGGAGTCTCAGAGCGGCTTACAAAGGAGTCTCAGAGCGGCCAGGGCCGGCTCACCCACTAGGCGAACTAGGCATTCAACTAGAGAGATGTCCTTGGGCCAGTCACGCACTCTCAGCCTAACCTACCTCACAGGGCTGTTCTGAAGACAAAACAGAGGAGAGGAGAACAATGTAAGCCACTTGGGGCCCCAGTGGGTATAATTAAGTTTAAAAAACGGTCCTCTTGAATTTGACTTTTGGGGTTCATTGGAGTGTGTAGTTTTGCAGAACTGCAACACAATTGATTTGAGTAGTTCCTCTCCACCCTCTTTTTACTGTTATAGTTTAGATATTAGCACCGGGCGGGCTTGGGCTGTGCAGTTTACCATGGATTTCTTGCAATGATCACCAGAGTGTCCTGCAAAAAGTGTTTAACGCTCCACTTCCTGCTTATATGCATCTTCACCGTGCATCTTATATGCATCGTGTAACCAGAAGTCATTTCGGGGGGGATCGTGGGGGATCGCAGTTCCCCCGGGTGAGGTACCGGGGGCGGGGCACATGACGAAGCCCCGCCCCCCGCTTCCGGCCGCCCCGCTTCCGGCCGCCCCGCTTCCGGCCCTCATTCAGCCAGGAGGAGGCAGGAGAAGAGGGAGGGTAAGTTGCTTCCTCCCTGCCTCTCCCCACCCCTGCCTGCCTGGGGCCAGGGAGGGCCTTCGCGGGGCTTCCTTGCACTCCCGCTGGCCTTGCAGGTCCACCGCCGGGCCCCTCATGGGGCTCGGCAGTGAAGCTGCAAGGCCGGCGGCCGGGACCGTTGGGGGCGGGGTGTGTGGCCTTATGACACACTTCCGGTGATGTCAGGGGGTGTGGTCTTATGACACACTTCGGGTGATGTCAGGGGGGGTAGCATATGCTAATGGGTTATGCTAATGAGTTCCCCTAGCTCTTTTTCTACTAAACGACCCTTGCGTGTAACTGATGCAAGTCTTCAAGAGAGTGGGCTATAAATTAAATTAAACATGATAACAACAACAACAACAATAACAACAACAGCAATAATAATTACTATTACTATTATTACTATTGTTATTTGGGGGGCATGCAATTATCTGGTATGATCTTTATTAGAGACTTTATGCCCAGCCTAGGCTTGCCAAGTCCCCCTGGGGGGGCGGGGAAACCACCGCCCCAGAGGCCTGTTCCCTGCCAGCGGTGGATTGGGCCCCGGGGGGAACCCCACCCTGACGTGCGCGTCACTAGGAAGTGACATTAGGATGCCGGGCACGCTGTGGGCGGGGCCACGACCATCGGAGGGAAAACTCTATGGTTTTCTGTTGTAGCTAGGGATTCCCTGGGGATTCCCTGGAATTACAGCTCATCTCCAGTCTTCAGGGACCAGTTCCCCTGGAGAAAATGGATTCTTTGGAGGGTGCGCTCTGTGGCATTGTACTCCACTGAGGTCCCTGTCCTCCCCAGGCTCCATCCCCAGATCTCCTGGAGTTTCCCAACACAGATCTGGCAACCTTATCCCCCATCCACAGCTGGAGGCCAGGGGGGATCTAACAACCCGAGTTGTAGCCAATCAATTATGGAGTGCCTGCTGTATAGCTCTCTGCAAATGTAATGATTCCTCTGTGTTTGATCAAGAGTTTTCTGTTTGCCAAGTCGTTTTTGGATTGCTGCTCATTCTGTCTGAATTCGTTCTTTGATTGATCTTTGTGATACCTTTTTTCTGCATCCAATTTGTGTAGGAGTTTTTTAAACTCTTGATTTTTTAAAAAAATTATTACCACCACCCTTTTTAAGTATATTAACCATTTATTCCTGCTTCCGGTTTTTTATTATAACTTTCAGTGCAGGATTGCTGTTTTATGGAACTTGGTTTTATTGTGTTATGGCGTTTTTTGTTTGTTTTGTAATTACGATGTTTGCAAACCATTTGGGGGGGATTTTTATGGCGTGTGCTGCATGTACATACATTCAGCAAATAAAAAAAGAGTGACCACACTACAGACCCAAACTGGTTTAACAGTCACACTAGTTTTGCAAGGGCATCTCTTAAGGGGACTCTCAGGGTAGGTCTTTGGGAGGAGCCATGCCATTTGAAGTGGTACAAAGAAGAGAAAAAGAGATTAGATTTATACCCCGCCCTTCATTCAGAGTCTCAGAGTGGTTTACAATCTCCTTCCCCTTCCCCTCCCTACAACAGACACCTTGTGAGTAATGTTCCCTCTAAGCTGTGGAGTCTTGAGAGCAAAAATTCTACTTTGCGAGCTACTGGCATTAAAGTTGTGAGCAGGTGATTTGGCTGCTGCACAAATTAGATTGCTCTGGAGCCAGCCTTCCTGAGCTGAGACAAAAATGTGTGAGCCGGAGGCTTAAGAACTGTGAGCTAGCTCACACTAACTCAGAGGAACACTGCCTGTGAGGTAGGTGGGGCTGAGAGAGCTCTTTCAAGAACTGCTTGTGAGAGAACAGCTCTGAGAGAACTCATAACTGACCCGAAGTCACCCAGCTGGCTGCATGTGGAGGAGTGGGGAATCAACCCCAATTCTCCCAGTAGAGTCCGCACTCCTAACCACTGCACCAAACTGGCTCTCCAAGCCAAGTCAGTGGGGCTTGGGACATGTGTTCCTGCACCTGAGCTATTCGACTAAGGCGGCCAAGCCCCCAGTGAAGGTGGGGGATGCCCCACCCACAGATCCTGTTGCTCACTGCTGCTGGAAGCGGTAGCAGGAGGAATTTTAAAAAATAAATAAATAAGGCCTTGTCTACTTACAGAAGCTTTTTACCATAGAGTTCTTGGTACATGCAGCCAGCTGGGTGACCTTGGGTCAGTCACAGTTCTCTCAGAGCTCTCTCAGCCCCACCTACCTCACAGGGTGCCTGTTGTGGAGAGAGGAAGGGAAGGAGATTGTAAGTCGCTCTGAGACTTCTTCAGGTAGTGAAGAGAGGGGTATAAAACCTCCTCCTCCTCAAGCTACCCAGAAGTAACAAAGAGTAGTTGTAGGAATTGCCAGAAACTCTGTGGTAAGAACTTCCTGTAAGTCGACAAGGCTTTATTTTTATTTTTCTCCTGGAACACTGCCCCCTCCCTCAACCCTCCAGCCAGTTTCCAGGCACTGCCTTCAACCCTATCTTCTACTCTGGTTTTCTGACGTGAAGAACCAGGTTGCAAAGCCCTTGCCGCCGCCGTTGCTACCACCTTCACTTGCCAGTGGTCCAGATTCCTTTCGTGTTTCTGTGCCTTTCAGTCATTCACTTCCCTTTTGCGGACACAGATCTCTCTCTGCCACTCCAGTCCGTCAGGCGCGTTATTTATAGACTCATCAAAGAACAATTAACAAAGAATTCCCACTCAGCGTCTACAGATCCGGCGTAACCAATTTTTCACACCACAGCTGCTTTGAAAAGACTTAGCTAATGTTTGGGGGCTTTTTAATCTCTACGCCAGAGAGAAAACGACGTAACTGAAAGCATCCTCAGCACAGAGCTGCCCGTACCAAAGCAGTGGTCAAAAGCTAGATCTTTTCATCTTTACAATTTAAATTCAAAAGGGCTGTCAGAAGCTACACCATGGGTAGGGTGGTGGCCTTTGTCGCCTTCCCTCTTAAAATCGTTTCTGTTTGCCGTGTTTTTGGATCCAGCTTCATTTTGTCCTGAGCCATTCTAAAGGACTGGTACCATTATAAGGATAGTTAATTGCATTGCTTCTTTGGGTCGGTGACATAGATGGAGGTTTTGATGAGTCTTTGAACTATCGCTTGCCCAGATTATTAATCAGACAAACTTAATCTCAAATCATTTCCCATTGAAACGTCTGGCAGAGGCCCACATTTAGACTTTAACTAAGGATTGAATCATCATATATCTAATTCCAAACCACACATATAGAGGATGTTATCAACAGATTGACAAAACGGAGCTAGGAATAGATAAGGGAAATTTCGCTGCAAACCTGAAGTCCCCGGGTTAAGGAGAAATCTAAATATATATGTACCTACTGGGGTGCCTATTGGGGTGATTGGAGCTGCGGTGGCTCAAGTGGTTAAGACGCTGAACTGCAGGCTGTAGAAGGTCAGTAGTTCAGCAGTTCAAGACCCGGGTGCCGCAAGACGGGGTGAGCTCCCGTCTCTAGTTCCAGCTCCTGCCAACCTAGCAGTTCGAAAGCAAGAAATTGCAAGTAGATAAATAGGTACCACTTTGGTGGGAAGGTAACAGCGTTCCGTGCGCCTTGGTGTTTAGTCATGCCGGCCACATGACCACGGAAACGTCTTCGGACAGCGCTGGCTCTTTGGCTTTGAAACGGAGATGAGCACCGCAACCCTAGAGTCGGATTCGACTGGCTTTCGAGCAAGGGAACCTTTACCTTTACTTTATTGGGGTGATTAAAACTACAAAAAAAACAATAGAGACACCTGTATCTTTAACAAAAAGAATGCCCACTGAACTCTCCATGGCAATTTTGAAGGCTGCTATGCAAACATTGTAATATTGTTGAGCTTTCCAAGCCTTGGTTTCTGTTAGGGTTGCCAAGTCCTACCTTCATCTGGAGTGGGGGACTCCTGGGTTGCTCCCGGAGTGCGCGAAGCACAAAGCGTGCGCGCGCCGCATCCACGTCACCCGGAAGTGACGGGACCATGCCAGTCACGCTGGGGACGGGGCCACGACCATCTGAGGGAAACCATAGAGTTTTCCCTCAGATGACCGTGGCCCCTCCCCTAGCGTGCCCAGTGTGGTCACGTCACTTCCGGGTGAGGTGCACGTCGCGTTCTTTGGGGGTGGGGTTTTCCCCGGGGCCAGATCCACCGCCAGCGGGGAACAAGCCTCTGGGGCGAGGGTTTCCCCGCCCCCCGGGGGGACTTGGGTAGTGGCTGGAGATTTCCCACAACCCATGGGGTGGTGGTGGTATGTGTGAACCTGGAAGCAAAAAATAATAGGCTTGGAAAGCCCCCTCCCCTGTCCCCTGATAGAACAGGGCTAGAACTGCCAACTCTGGGTTGGGAAATTCCTGGAGATTTGGGGGTGGAGCCTGGCCTAGTGATCACTATGCTACTTAATCCTGGTCAGCACCAGCAGCCACCATGCAACTTCCCCAGGGAGAGGTTGCCAGAGAGAGGGAAGGGGGGAAAGCTGAAGACAGGAGGGCAGATTAAGGTGGGTTAGCTGGTGAGTGGGAAGGAGAGAAGGAAGCAGGAAAAAAGGAGAGGCTGTGAGGGTTGCCAGAGAAGGGAAAGAAAAAAAGAAAGAGGTAATAGTAGGGTTGGGGAAACGGGAAAATGAGATCACCACCACAAGTCCTTGCAGATCTGTGATTTATGTAATCCTGCTATCCCTTAATTTCTTGAGGTTGTATTTCATAAAAGCACTGGATAGGTAGCCACTAGGGTTGCCAACCTCCAGGTGGTGGCTGGAGATTTCCCACTATTACAACTGATCCCCAGATGCCAGTGATCAGTTCTCCTGGAGAAAATGGCCACTTTGGAAGGTGGACTCTATGGAATTATAGAGTTCTTCCCTGCCCCAAACCCCACCTTCCTCTGGCTCCACCCCCAAATCTCCAAGTATTTCCCAACCTGGAGCTGGCAACCCTAACCACTGTTCATCAAACCCTCAAGGCTGTTAGGAGACTGTAACTGAGGCCATGGAGGGCCTTGACTCAACAAGCCAGGGTCCAGAATCCATGAATTCCCACAATTCCATGATGCACATGGGCACAGTTTGGATCAGGATCATGGTATATGAGGAGAAAGAGCTTTTGCCTCCCCTCCATGCTGTTTTCCCAATCTCAAGAGGTCCTGGAAGAATGCTATGTGAAATTAGGGAAACTGATGTATACTCCATCAGTACACATGGAGTTCCCAACAGGGTAAATATCCCTGGGACCATTTCAGGTTCAGACAACAGTGTGCGGAGGCAGCATAAGCCATCGCTTATGCATGTTGGTCCCCATCCAGATCAGCCACCGCCTTCCTTGGAATTGAGTTCACAGTGGAGAATTCCCAAAGCAGATCATGTGGACCTGGAGAGATCTGGGGTATATGTAGCTACTCCCTCTGAGATTCCATTGGAACCACTGACATTAGAGCGTCATCATAGAGGCACTTTAAAAAGGAGAATTGTCAGATGAGTTTGGGATAATTTATTTGCTGGAATAACATGCCCTGAGATCCTTCTGTCTGGAGATGCTGAGGATCGAACCTGGCACCTTCTAGATGCAGAGCATGTACTCAGACACTGAGCTGTGGGCCCTCCCCATTCTGGGAATCTATCTCTCCAGTCACACACTCCTTTATCTATGCTCCTATGGTGACACCATCCACTTCCCTCCCTCAAAGGCAAGTTTTTCCCTCCATTTTTCTTTCCCTTTCTGACTGAGCAGCCCTAGTAACCTGTTTTCTTCTTTCATGAAGAACTTTGGTTGTCCCAACCTGTATCAGTATATTTTACTGCTGGCTCAGCCCAGGAACCTGAGGGAAGGGTCAGGATTGCCCTTTAACTGAAACCACTGTAAATGGTACCTGAGACATTTTGAAGTTCGAAATCAACAAAATATTGTATTCAAGATAGAGGGGAAAGGTCAGGTGAAATCAGAGGTTGAAAATTCTTAGGTAACTCAATATAGATAACTCTTGAGGTAAAACTAGTACATACACAGACTTTAGTTCTTACATTTCAGGCTACTGAGAGTTTCTTAAGCTATCCACAGTTACTTAAATCTTTATGTTGAGAGGCTTTTGTTCCAGTGTTTTCCCCAAGCACTCCAGTACACTTTCTTTGAGTATTCTGTGACACTTTTGGTTTCCAAAGGCTGGTATACTCTTTCCAGTACCCAACCCCCTTCTCTTGAAACACTAGTACTCATCTTGAGTTTTTAACTGACTCTTAAGGTCTCTGAAGGCAGTTTCTAACCACACCAGACCAGGGATTTCTACACTCTTCAGAGCTAACTTCCTGCTTGACTGGGTAGGGAGTTGTCTTCTCTCTAGATCTATCCCCTTTCTTTGGCCTGAATGGGAGTCTTCGCCTACTTCCCAAACTTTCTTGCCAACTTTCCCCCAGTTCTCCTGTCTATGTTAAACTGCTCTCAGTCACACTGAAATCCAAAACTGTCAGTTCTTAGCTAGGGCTGAAATCAGACTGTCAGTACTCAACTAAGTCAAAGCAGAAATCTGACTCTTAGCATCCAGTTCAGAACTCTTTCTTTGCTCAACTGATGCTAACCAATCAGATTTCTTGGAGCAGCCTGTCACTCAAGGCTCTCTAGCTTTGTGAAGAATTAACCGTTCACAGTCCTTTATCTGTTTACACAGCACTTCTAAGCTTTTAAAAGTACTGTCCGTCACAGCTTCTAACATGGGTGTTCCCCAAAACGAGAACTCAGGTCATTTGTGCGCTTGGTGCATCCCCAGCTTAATTTAGAAGGAATACGGAGTTAGAAGCTTGAGTATGTTTTTGCTGCTTAACTTAACATCTCTGTGGGTTTCCTCCCTCCCTTCTCTCATTGCAGACTGATGAGTACTGAAAATGCTCTTTTACAAGCCAGAGAAGAGGAAGGCATAAAGTATGACCGCACTTTTGTGGCATCTCAGCTTATTGATTGGTTGATCCAGGAGGGAGAGACCACCACAAGGTCTGAAGCTGAACAACTTGGCCGCCGGCTGCTGGAACATGGAATTCTACAGCACGGTGAGGACTTAGTTCTGCTCTCATAAGGAGGCTGCACATTTTAATATAGATCCCTTCACTGTTCCAAATTCGAAATGGAAAAAGAGGGTATGGGTGCTGGTGCTAGGAGGCAACATCAGGGGAAGGCCTTGGCCTCTTTGCCCTGATTGTTTGCCTTCCGGGTCAGCTGGTTGGCCACTGTTTGAGACAGTGTTAGGGTTGCCAAGTCTACTTACCTTGGCAGCGGGGGAGCCTCGCCGGGCTCCAGGAGCTCTCTGGCGATGCGTGCGCTTTGTGCGCGTGCGCCACCAGCATGTCACAGGAAGTGACGCGCTACGTTGCTCACGTTGAGGGCGTGGCCACAATTGTCGGAGGGAAAACCATAGAGTTTTCCCTCCGATGATCGGGGCCACGCCCCCAACGTGAGTGATGTGGTTGCGTCACCTCTGGTGACGCAGCCACGCTGCGCTTCGGGGGGCAGAGTTCCCCCCGTGGCCCGATTCCACGGTGGCGGAAATCGGGCCTCTAAAGCGGGGATTTGCCCGCCACCCGCCCCCACTTGGCAGCCCTAGACAGTGTGCTGGAGTAGATGGTGGCTCTCGGGCTTTCTTTTAATGTTGGGGTTCTCATTTATCTTTGCACCAAATGGGGAAAAGATACAATTCCACAAAACATATGGACATATCCTAATACTGTATTTGTTCTAATTAACTACCATTTGTAGTTTTTTTCAATTAGAAGACAGTTCTGGGTAAAAAAATGGGTAAGGTTGCTAGTTGGTATTCTAGTTGAGATTGTGGTATTCTTGACACCTTTGGGCAGGAGAAAAATTCTCAGCTCCCCAGTGTGCTTCAGAGCACAGCAGAAAAAAATGTCCCATGCCTCTGTGGAACAAGAAGCCTTTGTGGTCTCCAGGAGTACAACAGCAGAGGTTACTTTCCATGCCTCTCAGAATCCATCCATCACAACATTAATTTCGACTCTCCTAGCAATTGCCAGAATAATAATTGCACAGAAATGGAAGGATAAGAGTACCCCTACCTTATCCAGCTGGCAAAACAAGTTATGGGAACATTTTATTTATGGGAAAATAACGTTTCCTCAAACACACTGGAACGCTAAAGTATTTCAAGCGGTATGGTTCCCAGTGGTTCAATACCTTGCAGAGGGAGATGTAATTCCTAAAAACAAACATGACCAAGAATTGTTGTATTTCTAAGAGTTAGAAACAGGTTACTTTAGAGTTACTGGTAATTTAAGTTTATGCCACAGGTATGCTATTGCCAATCTTGTCTTGTTGTTTTCATGTGAGGCTTATTGTTGTAGCAGGTTATATTTTATGGTTCTGATAAAATTAATTAACAAAAAAAAAGAATCTATCCATCTGCAGCCCAAACCTCTTCACCCAGTACCTCATTGCAATATAAGCAGATGTTCTTGGACGCGAGCTGCAACTAGATCGCTTTTCTGTGCCTTCTTATTTGTGGAGCCCTAGCTGTTAGCCAGAGGGTCACGGACAGCTGAGCAGGTCAAGTGGATTAGTTCCTAGAAGACTTCTAACTGTTACCTGATGGTGTGAAGAGATAAGCTATAAGGAACAATGCCTGATCTTGCCACTGTTTGTTGCAAAATCAGCCTTTGTCAAGGCTTTGTCCAGACCTTGGCTGTGCAGATTAGTTCAAGGACCCATTTTCCAGAGTATTCAGATTGGGTGGATGCTTAAGGCACATCTGCATAGCAATGCACAGACTCACTGAAAGAACCAAGAAGTTCTTGGCCAGTAGAATAGCAGAGGGGTGAATGGTCAGTGCTATCAGGAGACTGATAACTTATGCAGGGGATCTGGGCTGGTAATATTAGTGTTTCTCTGCATGCCTACCAGAGGTTCAGAAGTTTATTGAAAGCACTTTCAACCCCCCTTTGAAAAGTAATGTGCAGATGTGCTTGTAGCACCCCTCTAGCTATCACGGAGATGAAGGGTGGCACCAGCACATCTCAGCCACATGTAGAGTTGCCAACCTCCAGGTGGGGCCTGGAGAGCTCCTAAAATTAGAACTGATCTCTAAGGTACCAAGGTAAGTCCCCCTGGAGAAAATGGCTGCTTTGGAAGGTGGAGTCCATGACATTATACTCCATTGAGGTCCCTCCCCTCCCTCCCCAGGCTCCACCCCCAAAATCTCCAGCTGTTTCCCAACCCAGTGTTGGCAACCCAAGGCCAAAGACAGCAACTGTGCTGTCCATAAGTTCCAGTGCCGAATCACAAGACTGCATTTTGCTTCCACACCAAGAAGTGTGGAAAGAGGAGGTAACTTTGCTTTGTCAGATGGCAGCTGTCGTTTGGGTAACAAATGTCCCAGGCCACTCAAGCAAGATTTCTCCTGGAGATGCAGTAATGGAAACACACTGGATTAGTGCCCATTACAGATGTGTGCCAGTCCCTTGTGTTGGTTTATTGTTTGTGATGGAGTGTTCTTATTGACTTCCCAAAGGGGGGCTTAGGATGAATAAGGTTGGTGTAAAGCCTGTTGGCGAACCACAGACGAAGCACTTAATTTGTAATATTTTGCCAGTAGGAGATCTGGTTTGAAGGGAGATTTAGTTTGTCCTATGGATTTCATTGCCGGTTTGCTAGAGTTAGAAAGTATATTGGTTACACTCAGTTGAGAGAGAACGATTATGGGTTTTTTTCCTTAGTGAAGGAATATAACATCTGGTTTAATTACAATATCTGTAGGCTTAGTAAGGCTAATAAAGGTAAAGGTTCCCTTGCTCGAAAGCCAGTCGAATCCGACTCTAGGGTTGCGGTGCTCATCTCCGTTTCAAAGCCGAAGAGCCAGCGCTGTCCGAAGACGTTTCCGTGGTCATGTGGCCGGCATGACTAAACGCCAAGGCGCACGGAACGCTGTTACCTTCCCACCAAAGTGGTACCTATTTATCAACTTGCAATTTCTTGCTTTCGAACTGCTAGGTTGGCAGGAGCTGGAACTAGAGATGGGAGCTCACTCCAATACAGCTAGAAAATTAGAACATGCATCCCCCCCCCCACATACATGTACCATTTTGAAATTGTCAGCAGCTTAATTTGAAACAACAGTTGTCTGGTATTCATTGTGTTGCCTCTTTACTGTGGTCTTCATGGAAGTCCACTTTATTTGCAAGTAAATACCGTGTATCCTGTTGGCGAGTTCACTCTGCTCTCCAGGGGCCAAGCGGTTTCCTGTGTCTTGTGTGTCAGCACTGTCAATATAGATTCAATTAACACTAATTGGCATTGCTGCCCAGGCTTGGCAAGGACTGAATGAAGTCTTTGGCTGGTGACCGAGTAGGGAATAAAATACCTTTTGTGCCTCATAGGCCATCTTTATAAACTGCCATCACCTTTTATAACGGAACTTGGCCACTGTTGTTGTTGAATAAGCACGGACGATGATGATAAAGTAAAGCTTCCTTGTGCACTTAATTTTATTACAGAACCAGAAGGGACTTGAATGCCCTCTCTAGAAGAAGAAGAGTAGGCTACAAAAACAGGAGGGAAAAGGCCAGGCCAGAATCCTTTTCTCAAACATGCTGGTTTTCCTCAGGCACAGAGTTCTGGTTCATGAAGAGAGTCCCCCCACCCCAGCCCCACATAATGTGTTATATGAATGTTGATCTATATGGAACCATAGTGATAGAAGCTAAAATTTGACTCTAAAGTGTGTATGTGTTTTAAGAAGAACTTTAGCAGAATACAGACAGTTCCTAGGGATGCCAGCCCCCAGGTGGGAATAAATCCAAGATACAAGAGTCTGTGTGAATAACTAATAACCCATAAATGACTAGATTTCCCCCGTATGTTCCCCCAAGAGCACTGAGTCTGAGCTGCAGAACCGTTTAGTCCCCCCTGGCCCTAGGGACGCTAAGTTAACAGCAACAAGAACCAGGGCGTTTTCCCTAGCTGCGCCAGTAAGGTGGAACCAGCTCCTACACGAAATTTGCGCTCTGCGGGACCTCCACCAATTCCGCAGAGCGGTAAAGACTGAGTTGTTCCGTCAAGCGTTTAATAGCCCAGATCAATCATTCTAGCACTTTATATGGATGGCCGCCATGTGTTGCTCTAATTGTAATTTTATTGTTAATAATTGCATTGGTTGTTATGGATTGTTTTAGTTGTACTATATTAATTTTACTGGTTTTTAATTGTTGTAAGCCGCCCTGAGCCGCTTCAGCGGGAGGCTTACAACAATTCAAAATCACAGCTCATCTCCAGACTACAGAGATCAATCCCCCTGGAGAAAATGGATGCTTTGGAGGGTGGACTCTGTGGCATTGTTCCCCACTGAGGTTCCGGTCCTCAGGCTCCATCCCCAAATCTCCAGGAGATCTCCTGGATCTGGCAACGCTTACTTCCCACCATGCCCTACTGGTGGCCAGGGGCGACCCTGCGACCCTGAATCAGCTCCATAGGCCCATCTCAACTACAGTACCAACTTTCCCCTCTAGCTTCAGACTCTTGCGCTGTCTCAGATACCATTAAGGTGAAGGGTGCTCTCAAAAACCTCAGTCTATATGGACCTTCTGCTACACAACAAATAGACTCCTCCACAGAGATCCGTGACATGGCTGCCACAGGCCTGGATGAGTTATTCAGTTTAATACCAAACTGAGGGTCCTGGACAATGTTCCCTCTAAGCTGTCGAGTCTTTTGAGCAAAAATTCTACTTTGTGAGCTACTGGCATTAAAGTTGTGAGCCAGCGATTTGGATACTGCATAAATTAGTTTGCTCTGGAGCCATCCTTCCAGAGCGAAGACAAAAATGTGTGAGCCAGGGGCTAAAAAACTATGAGCTGGCTCACACTAACTCAGCTTAGAGGGAACACTGGTCCTGGATATAGGCAGAGGTTACCCAAGGGCACTCTTGGCTGGGAGTAGCTCACCTTCCTGAAAGCTCCACTGAGACACTAATCAATGCCCCATTCAGATTCCAGAGTTGCCCCACGCCCTTTTTGACCATAAGAAAAGACCCAGGTGTACAGGACAATAAGCAAGCCTTCCAGCTTGGTCATTCCTCCTCCACTTCCTGACATAATTTAACCAAGAGCTTGAGAAGGCCTTCGAGTCCTTTGTTAAATCAATCAGCCCAAACTGGTACTCTGGGCAGGTAACCTAATTATCCCGCCCTGGGTTGGCTTTCCCATACGGATCATGCCCATATTTGGGGTTCTTTTTTCCCTTTCATTCCCCTAAATTCAGAATCTGCCAATGAGAACCAAGACCCACACATTTCTAAGCCTAGCCTAGCCCGCCTAAGCCTAGGGAAACTGGGGGCTGCTCCCTTAAATTTGCTAAGCAGTTGGCTCTCTTCCTGGACTCCTGGGTTTTTACCCCACATTGGATTACCTTCTTCCCCCTCTGGAATCTTTGTCACCAGAGACTGGTCTTCCCCGGCCTCCTCTCCCTTCCCTATGGACCGGCCACTCTTTTCTCCAGGATCAGGTGTAGTATAACTTCCTTTGGCCCTTTTCCTATTTTTCCGCTAGCTTATTTCCTCCTGCAGATCTTCCTCCAAGTAGACAGAAACTTGTAGACTTGTAAAAGGTTTATTGGTGTGTTGCCATATTCCTTGTCTGTTTTATTGCATGACCATTCAGTTCTTACCGTTTCCTTCTTAGATTTGTATTCTGTTTAGGGAAATAAAAACCTTTTCCTTGGGGGGGGGGTTGTTTTGATTCTGAGTGTTGTTTTGTGGAGCTGTGGGGCCACAAGACCAGTCTTGTATATAAAGGCAGACTAGCTAGAGGGTTCTCAAGAGTATCTGGTAAAGAAGAGGGGGACCTGCCTTGTGTTGCTGTAGGTGGTAGCTAGGTCTGGGGTGTGTGTGTGGGTGTGTGCGTGTGTCCTGGTCAGGCTTGCTCCTGCTGGCTTGTTTTTTTTTCTTTCCTCATAAGAGTAAATACCTGCCATTCGCTTATGCAAGAAAAGTACAAGGGGGCTCAATTGGGGTAGAGACTAAAACCACTGCCATTGGTGGTGAGAATCTAGTCCACTCCTGTGTGTATAGTCCAGTTCTGGCTTTTGTTCCTCAGGCCTGCTGAGGCACAATGGAACATTGGAAAAGTAAGATACAATAATGGGAACATTTAAAATATATAGCTAAAGAATACAGATGAGTCTAGATCCTGAATAGAAGCCACTCCTTAAAGTACATTTGCAGATGCCACATGAGACCACAAGGCCTTTTAGAGGATTGGGGGAGGGGGGGCCCCTCTCTGCCTCGGGAATGTATAAAAGCCAGGCTGTGCCTTTAAAAAGTATGGGCACAAGTGCCATTATTTTTTCAGGACTTTACATGCACCAAGGAAAAAAGTATATGGTTTTAGAAAAATTGGCTCCTCTAATACATTCCTAAAAAATTTACAAACACTATGGACAAAAAGATGAAGGGCCAGAAAGCTCTGCTATTCTCCGTAGCAATGACCTTTTAATGGGGTTGATTTATTTAAAAAATTATCTGATATTTTCTGGGTTTTGTAAAAAAACCCCACCCCAGCTTCTTGGAGGCTTTTCTAAAAGTGAGAAAGGGAGGAAAATAAATTTGGGTTTAGCTATCTGGCATGTGTGTTGGGCCAAGTTTTTAAAAAAACCAGAAACACAGAAAGTGGCTGCTCAGTAGATCTGGGCTGAGGTGAATTTGAGAAGGAAGCTGACAGTCTTGCTTACAGGAATGAAGAGGGAAAAGTGGTATGGTTTCCAATTCCAGGTTGGGTAATTCCTGGAGATTTTGGGGTGAACCTGAGGAAGGCATGGTTTTGGGAGGGGAGAGACCCCAGCAGGATACGATGCCATAGAGTCCATCCTCTAAAGTCGCTGCTTTCCCCGGGGGAACTGATCTGTGTTGGCTGGAGATGGTTTGCAATTCCAGGAGATCTCCAGGCCCCATCTGGAGATTGGCAATCATAGGTCTTTCCATTCAAGACTAGACCTGATCTGTCCAATTGTTCTGACATTTAAATCCCCCCCCCTTTCAAAATCTGCAGCTGTGAAGGGGATTCCAGTTTTGAGGGGGGGGCTAACCCTTTCTGCTGCCCAG
This sequence comes from Gekko japonicus, assembly GCF_001447785.1. Taxonomy (NCBI): domain Eukaryota; kingdom Metazoa; phylum Chordata; class Lepidosauria; order Squamata; family Gekkonidae; genus Gekko; species Gekko japonicus. The sequence goes on from NW_015167673.1 coordinate 62,657, forward strand.
GGGTTCCCATTCTGAATCTGCCCCCAGCTGCTATTGGCAGCCCCCTAGTTACTTTTACCTGCATTGGGGGGAAATTGCATGCACAAGATTTTCTTCCCCTGGCTGGGTTGCCAAGAAGAAGAAGAGGAGATTCACTTGGAGTCTCAGAGCAGCTTACAGACTCCTTCCCCTTCCCCTCCCCACAACAGACACCCTGTGAGGTAGGTGGGGCTGAGAGAGCTCTGACACAAACTGCTCTTTTTCAAGGACAGCTGTGCCAGAGCTTGTGACTGACCCAAGGTCACATCAGCAGGTGCAAGTGGAGGAGTTGGGGAATCAAACCTGGTTCTCCCAGATTAGAGTCCGCACACTTAACCACTACACCAAGCTGGCACTGGTTAGGGTGGCTAGATCCAGGTTGGGAAACTCCTGGAGATTTGGGGATGGAGCCTGGAGAGGACAGGGAGCTCACTCAGTGGGGTACAATACGCCAGAGTCCTCCCTCCACAGCATCCATTTTCTCCGGGGGAACTGATCTCTGTAGTCTGGAGATGAGGTGTAATTCCAAGGGAGCCCCAGGTCCCACCTGGAAGCTGGCATCCCTATTCCCCCGGTGGAGGTAAAAACAGAATAGCCATTTTCAAGTAGGACAATGAGGTCAGGAGAAAGGGCGTGAGTTAAATGGTACCTCATTTCTGAGCCGGTCCCTTCACTTTAAACCGCAATCCCTGCAGCTGAGTTTTGTAATAAATAAGAACAACTGCAGAACACTTAATGTGTCGTAGGGTTGCCAACTCCTGGTTGGGAAATTCCTGGAGATTTGGGTGGGTGTGTAGAAGCTGGGGAGTGTGTAGGGTTGCCAAATCCAGGTTGTGAAAATACTGGAGATTTGAAGGTAGCGCCTGGGGACGGTGGGTTTTGGAGACGGGAGGGACCTCAGCAGGGTAGAATGGCATAGAGTCCTCCAAAGAAGTCGTTTTCTCCAGAGGGACTGTTCTGGAGACCAGTTGTGATTCTGGGAGATCTCCAGGCCCACATGGAGCTTGGCAACCCCTCACTGAGGTATAATGCCACAGACGCCTCCCTCTAAAGCAGCCATTTTCTCCAGGGGCGACTGGTCTCTGTCATCTGGAGATGTGTTGTGACTCCAGATCTCCAAACCCCACCTGGAGGATGGCAACTCTGAAGCCTGAACAGAAAAGGAAGTGATCTTTACAGAAGGAGGAGAGGCAACTAATGGGGAATTTAAACTGGGGGCTGTCTAGGCACTTGCTGAAACTTTTGTCATTCTCCCACCCCTCCTGGAGCTGCGGTGGCTCAAGTGGTTAAGATGCTGAACTGCAGGCTGTGGAAGGTCAGTAGTTCAGCAGTTCGAGACCCGGGTGCCGCAAGACGGAGTAAGCTCCCGTCTCTGGTTCCAGCGCCTGCCAACCTAGCAGTTCGAAAGCAAGAAATTGCAAGTATATAAACAGGTACCACTTCGGTGGGAAGGTAACAGCGTTCCGTGCACCTTGGTGTTTAGTCATGCCGGCCACATGACCACGGAAACGTCTTCGGACAGCGCTGGCTCTTCGGCTTTGAAACGGAGATGAGCACCGCAACCCTAGAGTCGGATTCGACTGGCTTTCGAGCAAGGGAACCTTTACCTTTACACCCCTCCCCAGTTGTTAGCTGCGTATATTGAAAGCGATGAGATCATCCACGCGCTCTCTCTCTCTCTCTGTAATGAAGTCAGATACCATCTACAGTGTAATTAGAAGCTTGGGACTAGGAAATGAATTGCTACAAAACGTAACATCCTCTGCGATTTTAATTTTTGAAACTGTTCGGCTTTAATGATGGCCTGGGGGGAACTGGAAAGCACACCTGGCTTGAAGAGCCAAGGAAGCTGGCAGCGAAACAAGCTGTAAAAACGGGAAAAGATGGAAATGATCCGGGGGGCCCTCTGATGCACTTTAATAATGATAACTGCATGTGCCGGATTCCAGAAACAAATGGCAGAGGATGTAGCAGTTGGCCTGCTCATTAGCACTTGGGATAAAGACACATCTGCAATCTGCAGTCTCTCCCCCTAGTTTCTTAACCTCCGTATAATCAGTTTTCCTCCACTCTGATCCCTGATCGTTCATACAGTACAGCATAGGAACATGGTGGAAATCATGGTGGAGGAACACACATGCAAATGGGCTTATACTGAGTCAGACCCTGGGGAGGGACTAGGGCTGCCAAATGTGGGCGGGGGGCGGGAAATCCCCCGCTTTGAAGGGCCGATTTCCGACGCGGCGGAATCGGGCCCTGGGGGAACCCCGCCCCTGGCGTGCGCGTCACTAGCAAGTGACGTGGGCATGCCGGGCACACTGGGGGCGGGGCCACGGCCATACAAGGGAAAACTCTATGGTTTTCCCTTGTATGGCCGTGGCCCCGCCCCCAGTGTGCCTACGTCACTTCCGGGTGATGTGCTCGCGGCACACGCGCGCACACACACCCTGACGCTGGCCGGGAGCCCCCCGCTCCAGGCGAAGACGGATTTGGCAACCCTAGGAGGGACTGTGGCTCAGTGGTAGAGCCTCTGCGTTACATGCAGAAGGTTAGACGTTCAGTTCCCGGCATCTCCACCTAAAAGGATTCCAGGAGTAGGTGATGTGACAGACCTCTGCCTGAGACCCTGGAGAGCCCTGCCAGTCTGAGTAGACAATGCTGACTTTGACGGACCAAGGGTCTGATTCAGCTTCATAGGTTCATATGTCTTTCATAGTCAGTATTGTCTACTTAGACTGTCAGTGGCAGGGTCTCAGGACACATCTTTCTCGTCACATCGTACCTGATCTTTTTAAACTGGGGATGCCAGGGATTGAACCTGGGACCTTCTGCATGCAAAGCAGAGGCTGTACCGTTGAGCCATGGCCCTTCACTGTCCTGTGGAATCTTTCTCATCAATGTCATAAATCATGTTATTTGCCTTATAGGAAAATACTGATTTCCTCCCTTGTATGCTATAATGCTGAATATAGAATTGATGGTACAGGAAATAAACTACTATACATACCTGAAAGCAGGGGTCATTTCGTAGACAAAGAGGTGTAGGAGCTCATTAGCATAACTCATTAGCATAACTTATTTGCGTATGCCACACCCCCTGACATCACCGGAAGTGTGTCAGAAAGCAACACCCACCGCTCAGGCTCCACAGGACTGTTTTGGATTGCTAACTATTGGGGGGTGGGCGACGTGCAGATCTGTCCACGCAGAGGAGCGAGAGCTTGTACCTAAATAAAACTTGGTCTTAAAGGTGCCACTGGACTGTTTTGGACCGGGGGGCCGGGGGGAGCTCTGCAACTTACCTGGCTGCTTCTTGCTCTGACTGAGGGCTGCTGGGAACAGGGGGTGGGGCTTGTTGCATGTGCCCATCCCTGGGCTCTTTACTGCCGGAGCTACGCCCCTGTGCACTCCTGTAGGAAATGACCCCTGCCTGAAAGGTTTTCTTTAAATATTGTGCTGCCAAATTCCGTGTTGAAAACTCTTATTTGGGTATTTGTTTAAAACATTTATTAGCAGCCTTTCTTCCTTACATTAAAAAAAACACACATATAACCAAAAATTTCAAATCAAAATTTAGGACTGCTTTAATCAAATGGAGTCCTAAAGAAAACCATCTTCCGCTGCCATCTTCAGATTGGAAGTGAAGTGAAGGTGAAGGCACACCTCCCTGGGAAGGCTGTTCTATAATCGTGGGGCTGCCACTGAAAAGGCCCTCTCTTATGTACCCACCAAGTGAGCTTCTTTGATTGACTGGACAGTCAGGAGGGCCTCTCCCTGTGATACTCTGCCTTTTGAGGCTAGGTAGGTGGCCTTTCGGAGCTGCGGTGGCTCAAGTGGTTAAGACATTGAACTGCAGGCTGTGGAAGGTCGGTAGTTCAGCAGTTCGAGACCTGAGTGTGCCGCAAGACGGAGTGAGCTCCCGTCTCTAGTTCCAGCTCCTGCCAACCTAGCAGTTCGAAAGCTAGAAATTGCAAGTAGATAAATAGGCACCACTTCGGTGGGAAGGTAACAGCGTTCCGTGCGCCTTGGTGTTTAGTCATGCCGGCCACATGACCACGGAAGCGTCTTTGGACAGCGCTGGCTCTTCGGCTTTGAAACGGAGATGAGCACCGCAACCCTAGAGTCGGATTCGACTGGCTTTCGAGCAAGGGAACCTTTACCTTTACCTTTAGTTGGCCTTTCAGATTCCCAGTTTGCCTTTTAAATTCTCTGTGTACAGTCATATAATTCTAGTGTTGATCTCTTTTGGATAGCAATTAAAACTGTTATTCACCGAGCGTTGGCGGATGACCTGCTTTTGTTTTCCTTGCTGGGCTAGAATCTGGGAGACCCAGGTTCAAATCCCCACTCTGCCGTAGAAGCTTGCGGGCTGACCTTGACCCCGCCACACACTCTCAGCCTAACCTGCTTCACAGGGTTGTTGTGAGGATAAAATGGAGGAGAGGAGAAAGCTGTAAGCCACAGCGGGGGCCCCACTGGGGAGGAAGATGGGATGCAAATGAAGCAAATAAATAACCAGTCTAGTTCCTCTGAGAACCAGCTAGGGTTGCCAAGTCCTTACCGTAGGTATAGCGGGGGAGTCCAGCGCTGCTCTGGGAGTTCATGCGCGAGTGCCGCAATTACGTCACCCGGAAGTGACACGGGCACGCCGGGGGCGGGGCCACAATCATCCGAGGGAAAAACATAGTTTTCCCTTGGATGACCGTGGCCCCGCACCAAACGCGCCCGCCGCGACTGCATCACTTCCAGGTGACGTGCTGACGCCGGGCACGTCGCATGCTTTGGGGGTGGGGTTCCCCCCAGGGCCCGATTCGCCAGCGGCGGGTAACCCCCCGCCCCCCGGGGGGACTTGGCAAGCCTAGAACCAGTGTGGGGTAGGGGTTAGATGTCAGAATGTGGACTGGGAGGCCCCGGGGCAAATCTCCACTGTGCCTTGGAAGCTTGCTGGATGACCTGGGGTCAGTCACAGCCTACTTCACAGGGTTGTTGTGAGGATAAAATGGAGGAGAGGAGAGGGATGTAAGCTGCTTTGATTCCCCATTGGGGATAAAGGCAGTGTATAAATGAACTAACTAAATAAAAGTCATCTAAAAGTAATGGCCATTCGTAGGTGCGTGTCCAAAAAAAAATGAAATAGATGTCTATTTACAGACATAAAATTCGTGTGGGATTATGGTCATTTTGTACATGAGTGGTCACACAGAGGCACCCTTTCCTAGTTCTTCTTTCTTTTTTAATAACACAGGTAGAAGTCTTAACATTGTTCTGTCTCACAATTAGTTACAGTGCCTTTAAAGAAGGGAAGTTTCTCCTGCCAGTTGCCCAAATTTACTCAAGTCAGGACTGTATCTTTTCTCAACTGGTGGCTCTTGGCAGTTCGTAGAGCAATGACAGAATGAAGGTGTCTTTATTTGTACTGCAACGTCCTCTGACTGCAGTGTTAGGACTGGGAAGAAGACGTTCTATAAAGCTGCTTGTTTAAAGTAGAGGGATCATTATTCTTGGCAGCAGTCGTTTCTTCTGAAGCTGGGCAGGGCAGTCTTTCCAGGAATTACCACAACAGGGAGATCAAGCGCACACCTGGCTAAAAGAAGGTGTCACTGCCTTAGGGGTTCAGAATGGGGAACAGCTGAATGAGGGAGCGCAGAAAAATGATCATAACAAAGTCCGCCTTTAACATCTGGTATTCGGGATTTTATCCTGGAGGAACAAACTTACCCCTGGCATGCACTCCCAAGGCTGAGCTCAATAAAAAGGTGGAGTGAAGTTGTCACAACAATGTCCACCAGATTTCTCAGAACAATGGAACAAACCCGGGGGTGGGGGTGGGGGTGGAGTTCAGGGGCAATTTGGCTACTGCATGAATTAGTTTGCTCTGGAGCCATCCTTCCTGAGCTAAGACAAAAATGTGTTAGCTGTGGGCTAAAAAACTGAGCTAGTTCACACCAACTCAGCCTAGAGGGAACACTGGCTGGGATTGCCATAGTCTTATTACAGAGATTCTCAGTATGGTGCTTGCGGGAGTCATGGTGCCCTCCTACACCTTTCCTGGTGCGTGCCAACTGTTTTTATAAAGTGGGTGAAGATTTGATTGGCTATACAGATTTTTTAAAATGTTGCTTTGGCAGCAGCGGCCACCCCAGCCCAAGGATCTTCACTATGTGACTGAAGGTAAACTGTGGCAGCCATTTTGTGGCAGGGTCTGCCTCCTTTGGCAGCCATTTTGTGGCAGAGTCTGCCTCCTTTGGCAGCCATTTTGTGGCTGTGTCAGAATTCCAGTGGTGCCCGCAGGCTCAGAAAGGTTGTTATGATTGCTGTGCCATACACTCAGCCCCATTGAATTCTGAGTGATTATTCCTGGTGCTATGCACATGTGGCAGGATAGGGATCCTGTTGGGAGCACTGCCCACTCTGCTGCCTAACAGTCTTGCTGCCTGAACTAAACAAGCTGGCCAGTTAGCCATCCACGTCTGGATAAACTCTGCAAACAGTCACCAACAGTCTAGACCAGGGGTGTCGAACTCATTTGTTATGAGGGCCAGATCTGACATTAATGAGATTTTGCTGGGCCGGGCCATGTGTGTCATATAATGTAATGCCAGGTAGCGGAGATATAAACTTTATAAAGGACACAAACGCAAAGGGTTTTTTTAAACTTAAAATAAAATCATGCTTAAAACATTAGCACTCTTGCAATATTTTGTTTATGTAACAGTGTTTGATAACTGACACCTCTTGCTCTGAATTGTTGCATCAAAATGTCTGTGCTCTTGCAATCTTATGCTGTTCAGGTGTGTATCTGTAAGCTGCAAACCTACGGGGGCATGTTTGACACCCCTGTTCTAGACTGTCAGACTCTCATCCCTCAGGAAGGTGGCTAGCTGTCCTTCAGGATATATTTGTGGCAGAAAACTTGTACTAAACTTAGGCTTGTCATGTTCCTGCTTATGGGGGGACATCTCCCATCCACCCTTGCCACACTGGAGGGGCACGATTGTCATCCCCAGTGCAATTACATAACTTCTGTCTTGACCTGGAAGTGATGTCATTGCACTGGGGGCAATAATCACACAGCCATCTAAGTTTCCGTCTCCCCCATCTGCTGTTGGTTGCCTGGCAACCCTGCCTAAAGCAAACTTCCTGTCCTGTTGCTCTGTGCCCTCACCACCGCATCCTGGGTCCCTTCAGGTCCTTGCTTTAACCACCTTTGTGCAGACAGCTGAAGCTGGCGTATATTGGCTTGGCTCAGACCATTAGTCCATCTGGCTCAGTATTATCTCCTCTGACTGGTGGTTGCTCCTCAGTATCTGAGACAGAGGAAGATCTTTCCCAGCATCCTTTGAGATCCATTAACAGGAGAGGCAAGGATTGCACCCGAATGCAGATAGCATGCAGTCTCCACACCATGCGCCTTCCCTGTATAAAACATGTGCTCCACCCACTGGACAATGGTCCTCCCTCTTCTCTGCCTTTAACTAAGTCCTGCTTCACTTACGCACCCACACAAATGAACCAAAAAGAGTTGACGGTTATTACGTTTCCACGCAGAGCATACTGAAGTGAAGTCTCCCTATTGCTAAGCTTGAATTTGGGAGTAAATGCCTGGTGTTCTGTAAACAGGTACAGGGATTACTAGTTCTGTCCTGACTTTTATAACCTGCCATGTGAGATCTATCCATTTCTCTTCCTCTCTTTCCTTCCTTCCTTCTCAGTGTCCAACAAACACCACTTTGTAGACAGTAACCTGCTCTTCCAGTTCCGTATGAACTTCCGTCGGAGGAGAAGGTTGATGGAGCTGCTTTCCGGGAAGTCCCGCTTGATACCAGAGAGTCACGACAGTCCCTTCTGCCTGCGCAAGCAGAATCATGACAACAAAAAACACACCAGTTTCCTTTCTGGTATGTGTTCATTTAGAGGTTAAATCGCCTGCCTGATTCCCTTATTTTCAGGGCTAAAGAAAGTGTTAGAAGCGATCATCAGAGTAGACTGATGTCTCTCTACGTTCAGCCGAGACTCAGCCTATGTGGTTGACACACACACACAACAGAACGAGATGGTAGATCTTTGAGATGGTGGAATGGACTGTACCAATTCAAGCTAGAGAAGGCTGTACCAGTTCAAGCTATTTTTGGACATTCTCTGTATTAAAAACCCCTGAAAATCTAGCACAGCAGGCGTTAGACTGGGTTAGAACCTTCTTGAAATTGCTGATAGATTTCCATGAGGAGCACATCAACTATGGCATACTCCACCTGCCTTCTGAAGTTACCGAGCCTGTTTTATTACCTTGTTTTGCCTCATGTGTACACTAGATCTCAGCCATGGCCAGTGCTCCCTCTAAGCTGAGTTAGTGTGAGCTGGCTCACCGTTTTTTAGCCTCCGGCTCACACCTTTTTGTCTTAGCTCAGAGGGAAGGATGGCTCCAGAGCAAACTAATTTATGCTGTAGCCAAATTCATGCACTCACAACTTTAATGCCAGTAGCTCACAAAGTAGAATTTTTGCTCACATGACTCCACAGCTTAGAGGGAGCATTGGCCATGACTAACTGCCAAAAAGGCACATTGATCACCTGAAACTGCCTTATATTGAATCAGTCCATCAAAGTCAGTATTGTCTACTCAGACTGGCAGCAGCGCTCCACGATCCTAGGCAGAGAGAGGTCTCTTAGATCACCTACTGCCTAGTTCTTTTTAAATTGGAGATGCCAGGGACTGAACCTAGGACCTTCTGCATGCCCTACCACTGAGCCATAACCCCTCAGCCCAGGAATACATGCCTTTCCCTCCCCACATGGTTTTTTTTTAAGCTTTAAAGAATTTAAATTACACAGAGAATTTTGGTCTTGGGTTTGGTGTTTGTTCTTTTTTTAAAAAAAATGTAGATCATTACATTTATGATGGTTTGCAGTCAGCAAAATTTCTCTCATCTGAAATTAGGACCTGATTTCTCTGCCCCAAAGCCTTTCTCTCCTGCCAGTTAGGTGTAGTGGTTAAGAGCGCGGACTCTAATCTGGGAGAGCCGTGTCTGATTCCCCACTCCTCAACATGCAGCTGCTGGGTGACCTTGGGCAAGCCACAGTTCTCTCAGAGCTCTCTCAGCCCCACCTACCTCACAGGGTGTCTGTTGTGCGGAGAGGAAGGGAAAGGAGATTATAAGCCACTCTGAGACTGAGTGAAATGCGGGGTATAAATCCAATCACCACCTCCTCCTCCTCCTTCTTCTTCCTCTTCTTCTTCCTGCTTCCATTTTGCATTGTACCTTTCCATTCCGACTCCCTTCTTGGCAACACCCCTCCTGCCTTCCGACTGGGCTCAGGGATCTCCACTCCTGCTTGTATCTGATGAGGAGAGCTTTAATTCTTGAAATCTTTTATACCCTGGAAATCGTATTGGTCCTGGTGGTGGCAGTGGAAAGTACTGTCAAGTCATAGCTGACATATGGCGACCCCTGGTGGGGTTTTCAAGGCAGAGACATACGGAGGTGGTTTGCCATTGCCTGCCTCCGCGTCACAACCCTGGGATTCCTTGGTGCTACTGGAGTCCAACCTTGCTCTTGTCCTCCTCTTGTATCGTGGCAAGAAATTTGCCTGTTAAGGGTAGATGGTGATATTCTGGTAACAATCTGATAGACGGAGGTAGGTTCTTCAAGGGAATTGTAGTCCGAGAGGCAAGGATAATGTCCCTTTTCTACATTTCTTTTGGACAGTGAGCCCGAGCAAGGAGATAAAGATTGTCTCTGCGGTCCGGCGGAGCAGCATGAGCAGCTGTGGGAGCAGCGGGTACTTCAGCAGCAGCCCGACCCTCAGCAGCAGCCCGCCAGTCCTGTGCAACCCCAAATCTGGTAAGGGCAGCGTCAGTGACTGTTAACAACGTCGACAGCTCTCTCTGACACAGTGAATAATGAAAACAAATCACCGTTTTCTCTCTGCTGTGCCTAGAGAACTTTGGAGGGGGCTGGTGGGTTTTGGGATACTAGGGACAGCTAATATATACCACTGATTCAGAGCCACACTCCATGATCAGCATCCCTGCATGATGCCGCTGTTGCTGGATTGTGGGTGCTTTCACACATGCAGGATAATCCACTTTCAATCCACTTTAGCAATAGGTTTGCAAGTGGGTTTTCCCGTTTCATGCAGGAAGTGGATTGGAGGTGCGTTATTCAGCATGTGTGAAAGCACCCTAAAGCACATTGGATTGGAGACAGAAGAGTTGCCTGCTCTCTCAGATTAAAAAAAGGAGAAACTCCCTGCACGTCCAGATTTACATGCTAGGTCAAAAGGTTAAGTTAGGATCTGATTAGGTAAAGGTAAAGGTTCCCTTGCTCGAAAGCCAGGCGAATCCGACTCTAGGGTTGTGGTGCTCATCTCCGTTTCAAAGCCAAAGAGCCAGCGCTGTCGGAAGACATTCCCACGGTCATGTGGCCAGCATGACTAAACACCAAGGCGCACGGAACGCTGTTACCTTCCCACTGAAGTGGTACCTATTTATCTACTTGCAATTTCTTGCTTTCGAACTGCTTGGCTGGCAGGAGCTGGAACTAGAGACGGGAGCTCATCCCGTCATGTGGCAACTTGGGTCTCGAACTGCTGAACTACCGACCTTCCACAGCCTGCAGTTCAGCGTCTTAACCGCTTGAGCCACCGCAGCTCCGGGATCTGATTAGATGATATGTTAAACACAAGTTGGGTTATAGGAAACCCCAACCCTTACCCAACTTGTGGTTAATGTGTGACTTGACACTCACCTTTTAAATGGTGGGGTTTTGTTTTAGTGTTTTGTGAATCAGCTCCTGAGGGTGAAAGGAGGCAGGAAGAGCTCATGGCCTCTGCCCAGGAGGCACAGGGAACTGGCAGTAAGACAAACAGCTCATCCTTCCCCCCCTACAGCTCTTTTCTGCCTCCAAAATCACATGGCACGGAAGGCAGGGAATGATGATGTCCCTCCCGCCTCTGTGCATGCATGGAAACTGATTTGCACCCCCCGCACACACACCCAAAAGGTGAACGTTAGGTCTCGTGTCTAACATGTCATCTAATCAGACCCTTAGAGCCCTTCTCCCTAATACGCTCGGTTTGAAGGTGTCGAGCACTCGAGCGCGGGAGCACTCGAACGCTCGATTTCTCCATGCGGTCTGAAACGACATGCTCCAACAACAGATACACCGTGTGAGGGTAACAGTATGTGTGGCGTTGTATTTCTGTCAGTTCAGACTAGTTGTGTGTGTTCCACAGTTTGAAGCAGTTTGAAGCAGCCCGTGGCAGTCTTTCATCTAATCAGACCCTTAGAGCCCTTCTCCCTAATACGCTCAGTTTGAAGGTGTCGAGCACTCGAGCGCGGGAGCACTCGAACGCTCGATTTCTCCATGCGGTCTGAAATGACATGCTCCAACAACAGATACACCGTGTGAGGGTAACAGTATGTGTGGCGTTGTATTTCTGTCAGTTCAGACTAGTTGTGTGTGTTCCACAGTTTGAAGCAGTTTGAAGCAGCCCATGGCAGTCTTTCAACATATATGCAACACTTGAAGCCCTTTGTGGTGAAAATTTCCATGCACACTGCAAAAAAAATAATCAGGAGTCGGCCCTGCTTTGTAGGAAACTGGCATATCATAGGCTGAAACCCAGCCCACTAGCCAAGGGACTAGTATTTCAGTGCACTTGTGAGACGTTTTGAGGGGCTGGCTCTGGTGACTTGCCTGCTGCAGAGCCACTGAGGGTTGCGCTGTCTTCAGTGCATCAGTGACGTCTTCAGAGGCAGTCGTGTGCAAGCTAGCAAGTTACACAGAATTCAGTGTCAGCTGTGATCATATCCCCTCGAAGAGCCTAGCCTAACCCAAGTTCAGCGATGCACCTTGCTGATCTGTCTACTTACAAGTTTTGTGTGCCAGCAGCAGCTCAGGTTTACTCATTTTTCAGCTGGGAGAATTGGCCCTTAATTAGGTACAAAATCCCACTTTACGACTGGTTTAACCGGTTTGTGGATCGCTATAATTTTCTGCATGACTCAGACGAAACACAGTGCTGTGATGGCAAGCGCACCTATAATTTATTACGAGCCGTTAATTAAACAGGGCAGCATATGAAAGGGGAAAGCAGTAAAATGATAAAATTACGAGTGTGAGGAATTACGAATATTCCCAGCTGTTGCACTCAATTGGTGTTTGGCAAGTCCCTCTTTAGTAAGATGAAAGCAGCCTGTGTTTTCTTTCAAAATAATTCTCTGCGTCTCTAGAAAGAGGAAGGCTCACCCATTGGTACTGTTCTTCCTGAAATGAAAAAAAAAGGATGCTCAAGAAATATGTTACCACTAGTCACTCTTCATTCATTCAAAGGGAGATTTGAATATCAAAGAACGATTTTGCAGCTTCCTTCCTCACATCTTCCGTTCTGCATTAATGTACTCTCACTTCAGCAGCCAGACATGAAAATTAACTTTTGGACATGAGGCAAAGTTCCGTTCCTTCCAAAAGGGAACAGTTTTACAAACCAAATCACTTTTAGAATCTCATTTTGAAAGCAAGAAATACACCAAGGGTTGTCATTTTGCCAGATTCAGATGTTATGACAAACTGTGGTTTGTTATCAAGCCAGAAAATCTTCAGCCTGCACTGGGATGGAAGGAAGGAATAGATGAGCTTGAAAACTTTAAATACTCAGTCTCGTCACAAATGAACCAAGGTTTGTCCATGATATCTGAACACAGCCAATGTCTGAGACTTAGTAAAAGGATGCAATACATTGTTTAAACCGGGGAGAGGGGGATTAGGGAACAGCACCGATTCCCCACTATTTGATGGTAAAAGGAAGCAGGTATGGAGCACTGACAAACCGTTTGTCCATATTTGTTTCTGAGCTTCAAGTTCCCATGAAACGCTGTGGGAACTCAGAAAAAGCATGCCGTACGCTTCTCAATGATTCAGTCCCATCCTCCAAGAAGAGCTGTTATTGAACACCTTTCCATGTTTCTTCACAGTTTTAAAAAGACCAGTGACTACTGACGAACTTCTGACACCCAGTGCGCCCTATGCCAGGAAAACCTTCACGGTATGTCTCCACTTTGCCTGCTTCTTTTCTGTTACCTTCATGAATAGGCCATCTTGTTCATAGGCTAATTTGTATGACAGGTTCACACACACACACTAGGGTGGTCTTAACCAGTGGGCAATGGGGCAGCTGCCCCAGGCTCCACACTGGTCCACACTGGACACGGCCACATCCCCTGAACAGGGGAGGGGTAGCTGGCTTGGCGGCGGCAGCCACTTGTGTCTGTTTTGTCCAAGTCTCAGGCAGCTGGCTTCCAGGGCAAGCAGCAGCTCCCACCTGCCTCCCACAGGATGAGTGCTGCCTCTTACTTGGATCCAGCTGGCAGGGGGTGGAGCCTCGTGGGGAGGGGCAGATTACGAGGCACAATCCTTAATCTTTGTCCAGGGCTCCAGATTCACTAAAATCACCCCTGTTCACACAGTCATTCTTACGGTGGTGTGAACTATATCCTAGTCTGTGTTAATTTCAGCGGTAGGGCATAATGTGGCAATGGCCTAATGCTGTGGTTGGTTACTGACATAGGATGGTGCAGAGGTGATACATTTCCATAGTCGTCAGTGGTATAGCCTGAATCATGGATCTGTATATTTATGAATGGGTTAGTGGACCCTGTGGCTTAGGCTCAGGGGTGGTGGAAGGAGGCCTGCTGGAAAAGTAAAACTATGCTTGCCCTGAATTTCCATTCCAGGAGGGCATTAGCTGCAGCCTCTTCCTGTATCCACACAGCAGGGGAGAGATATTTGGTTGCAGATGATCCCTTGAGCCAGTTTGGTGTAGTGGTTAAGAGCAGCAGACTCTAATCTGGAGAGCCGGGTTTGAGTCCCCACTCCTCCATATGCCACCAAGCTGGGGTCAGTCACAGTTCTTTCAGAGGTGTTCTCTCAAGAGCAGTTCTCTCAGAGCTTGCTCAGCCCCACATACCTCACAGAGTATCTGTTGTGGGGAGAGGAAGGGGATTGTAAGCCTCTCTGAGACTCCGAGTGAGGAGCGGGGTATAAATCCAACTCTTCTTCTTGACCAGAGGTCACAGTGAGGCAGGAAAAAGAAATGAATGCTTGTACCCTGTTTTAATTCTGGCTCTGTCATAACTGTCTTAAAGTTTCTTTAAAATCCTCCTCTCTTTACAGTCTTAAGTACTGCTTTTCCTTTCTCTGCATGAGCTTGATCTTCAGCTGAACCGTTGTTCTAGAAATTGGCATATCTTTGGGGGAGATCGAGCTTTTCTATCCCAAACCAGAAATATGTCTAATGTTTGCCTTCTGGTCTCTGTGAAGATTAATGATCCCCCCAATTTTTTTTTTAAAGCACTGTTTTTGAGACTTCTTGGAATGGAAACTCAGTGTCGAGTATAGTCTTACCATTCAGAGTGTGGCTGTATCTGTACCAGTGTTCCATTTTGTGCATGTGTGTGTGTGTGTGTGTGTGTGCGTGCATATATAGCCATAACCAAGAAAGTTATACTTGAGAGCTAATGAGCTATAATAAATATATAACGGGCTTTTGTAGTCTGGAGTTGCCGTGGGAATATGGCTCCTATACCTGCGTCACTTGCATTAGTTTGGTGTAGTGGTTAAGTGCATGGACTCTTATCTGGGAGAACCGGGTTTGATTCCCCACCCCTCCACTTGAAGCTGCTGGATGACCTTGGGCAAGCCATAGTTCTGTCAGAGCTGTCCTTGAAAGGGCAGTTCTCGAAAAGGCTCTCTCAGCCCCACCTACCTCACAGGTTGTCTGTTGTGGGGAGGGGAAGGGCAAGGAGTGGACTGCACTTTTGTTGTTTTTGTTTTCCTCTTGAAACTGCATGGATGAGAGTTAAAGCGCATATTTTCTCTTTCTCAAGATCATAGGCGATGCTGTTGGGTGGGGGTTTGTGGTGCGTGGAAGCAAGCCTTGCCACATTCAAGCCGTGGACCCCAGTGGCCCTGCAGCTGCAGCAGGAATGAAGGTAAGTTTATTTAACTTCATGGGTAAAAACAGTCGGGTTGCCATTTTCTCAGGGCTGCTTCGGATGAGACAGCATTTCCATGTAGGTAGCAACACCAAGTCTTGTGAACATTAATGATGTATAATTGCAGAAACAAATGCAGATAATTGCAGACGCTGTCGCCTGTAGCTCTGGTTGCTTTCTCACGGAGGTTTTGCTCTGTGCTCCCCGCTCAAATAGCAGTGGGGGGATTCCATATAACATTGTCACGCGGTCACCCACCTTTTCCTCGCCTTTGCTGTATTCTCCTCTTAACGTGCTGGAAGATCATGCTAAAAGCAGGTTTAGGGAGAACGGAGACAGGAAGGTGTGGATTTCCACATCTCCTTGCTCACAGCTAACAACATTTAATTTCCCCTTGCACCTGCCATTCCCACAGCAGGCTTTTTGCCATTAAAAAAAACCCCACCTGGCAGTAGACGTATTGCTACAACAGCATTACACTATAGCCACTATTACTTTGGCTGTAGAAATATCGCTATAGCAGCCTAATGCTACTGCCACTGTTACCTACTATCATTTTTTTTAAAGCTAGCAAAAAGTATTTCAGCAATGGGTGCAGGAGTGGTGAGGACAAGGGGCAATGGAGGAAAGAATGGAGAATTCCACCCCCACTCCCATCTGGAGGGCTCGATTTGTGATAAGATCACAGCAGGGAATTGCCCCGGTGTGGCAGCCACCTATGTCTGTGTAGCCATTTTGAGTTGCGTCCTCCCAGAAGTGTTTTCAAATCAAAGGGGCATGGAGCCCACAATGTCAGCCTCTGAGGGCTTGAGGTCCATAGGAAGCTTTGCCTTAAAACCCCCACCTGGCAGTAGATGTATTGCTACAACAGCATTACACTATAGCCACTATTACTTTGGCTGTAGAAATATCGCTATAGCAGCCTTATGCTACTGCCACTATTACCTACTATCATTTTTTTAAGCTAGCAAAAAGTACTTCAGCAATGGGTGCAGGAGTGGTGGGGACAAGGGGCAATGGAGGAAAGAATGGAGAATTCCACCCCCACTCCCGTCTGGAGGGCTCGATTTGTGATAAGATCACAGCAGGGAATTGCCCCGGTGTGGCAGCCACCTATGTCTGTGTAGCCATTTTGAGTTGCGTCCTCCCAGAAGTGTTTTCAAATCAGAATTCAAATCTCCCTAGGAAGTGAGTAAGTTTGCCCCTCCTTCTTCCTCTCCCAATGTGAATCTCCTTTAGAAGTGTGCGTGTGCGCGTACACATACACAGCTTCTTCAAACTCAGCATAGTTATAAAGCTGGCAATGAAGAGGCATCTGTCCTTCTCTAAGAAGTACTCTCTGCCAGAGTTTCTTGGAACACCCGAGTAAAGAAACTAGACCAAGAAAACTTGGCGAGAATGGAAAAGGGCAAGAATTTGAAGAAGAGCCAAGGTTCAGCGTTATGCTTTCGAGAAGGGCCTTCAGCTCCAAGACAGACCCCCCCCCTTCCTTTCCCTCCTCCTTTCTGGACATCTGCTGCAGGCTGAATTTATTTAGAAAACCTCACAATGCTATACTTCCCTTCCTGGCACCACGAGGAGCAAACTCCTTAGGGCAGGACTTCTACCCTGGCCCCCTGTTATAAAATGCTGGAAAGACAACATGCTGCAAGACCAGCACAGCTTCTTATATTTTTAAGGCTGGGGAGGGGGGAGAGTTATCCAAAAGTAATCAATCTCAATGGGTTCTGGAGCAAAGCCTGGAGCAGTCTTTTAAGGCAAAGGGGGGGAAATTGCTGGTATTGAATTTCTAGCCAAAAAGAAGGAGAAGAGTCAGTGGGACTGAAGTCTGTTTAGAAACACCACGCTTTTGATTACTGAGTCCTTCCCCTCCTGCACCTTATGGTTCAACAAACAAACACTGTTATGCTGGCTAACACATTTAGTAAAACATTTTTGCAATCAACATGTAAGTCTTATACCCAGGGGCCGTTTCGTAGAAAAAGAGGTGCAGGAGCTCACTAGCATAACTTATTTGCGTATGCCACGCCCCCTGACGTCACTGGAAGTGTGTCAGAAGGCAACACCCACTGCTCAGCCTCCACCCCAAAAATCCCCAGCACTTACAGAGCTGATAGGACGCCAGTACCACGAGTGCCAACAGCGTCACGTTCAACTGCATGCCGCCTCCCCCAAGCCAGCCGCCGGCTGCAGCAGCAGCCTCTGTCTCCTCCAGGCTGCCGCTACCACCTCCTCGTTCAGTCCTTAGCTTCCCATCCCCATCGTCCGTCATCACTGCCCAGCCAGCGCCTGCCTGAAAGGAACTGCTCTGCCCCACACGGGCTGGAGCGGGTGGGAGGGGAAGGAAAGGAGAGGTGGGGTGCATTCTGCCTCCTTCTCGCCCAGCCCTGATTCTGTCTCCAGCTCGCACACAGCAGAACGAATGAGAAACAAGTGCACGCGGCTGTCCATCGAGGAATGCTACAGGTGCTGCTTCGCGGCCCTGCTGGGAGCTGGGGGTGGGGCTTGCTGCTCCCTGTGCTTCTAACTGCTGGAGCTCTGCTCCTGCTTGCTCCTGCTCGAAATGACCCCTGCTTATATCACATTATAAAGAAGTACATCTTTATGGTATTGCAAAAAGGAGTCCATCCTCATGATGTCACTACAAGCACCTGGATGTGGGCTCGTTTCATCAAATTCTTCCTCAGGAGTTGTCGCGGACAGCGGCTAGAAAGTTTCGCTAATGGCTGCCACCACTCTGGCATGGGTCTCCACCCCGACGTGCGCGTCACCCGGAAGTGTACTGTACTGTAAATTCAAGATGGCGACCGGGTGGTGGCTCTGGTGCTGAGCTCCCCCGTGGTACGGTTAGCTAGGGCATTTTATGGTATTTTAACTGAAACTGTGAGATAAATTGTTGTAGGTAGGGACAGTTAGGACAGTTAGGAAGCAAGTTGGCAAGGAAGCAGGGCGCCTGGCTTAAGACTATAACATCATAATTACCTAAGACCGCAGAGGACCCGTGTACTTGGGGAGGATTGGAAATATTGCTGAGCCGAGCCGAGCCGCTGGTCGTCGTTGGGCCTCCGAGCTACTCCGAGCTACGACGTCGAGGTGCTGGTCCTTCGAGTGCCGCCCTCCCCTCTCAGTCGGCCGCGACGCTGAGGTGCCGGCCCCCTCTTCCCTCTTTCGAGCTGCGTTGCGGCACTGAGTTGCGGAACGTCGTGGGATTGCGGAGGTGCCGATCCTTCGGGCTGCCGGCTCGCCCCCCCGGGCTCCGAAACAGCGATTATTGGGCTGCGCCAGTACCTTGGGCTGTGGAGGAGCTGGGGTGTCGATCTGCGGGGCTGTGGGGGCGTGGAGCTCGAGCTGCGGCAGCAGGGCCGCGGCAGCTGCACCGAGTTGCGCCGGTTTGCAGAGCCGCGGAGACACTCGTCGCTGCCCTGTTAAGCCGTGTCTCTGGCTGAGGTGAGGGCTGCCTGGAGTGTGAAGAGTGGTCCCCCCCCTTCTCGAGGGCGGAGCCTTGGATGCCACAGGAGTCCCCCAGGAATCGGAGTGGGAGCTGAGTGGTCTATCCCCCCCCCCTCCGGAAGAACGGAACTTTCCCGGAGAAGCCCGGGTCAACTGCTGGTATTGGTTGGGGGTTTGTGAGAGAGACCACGTCATCGGGTCTGTGAGAGAGACCACCCTACCGGCTGATACATAACATCGTGGTGACCAACGAGGCAGGGGCAGTGTTGGGAAGTAGCCGGCTGTGAGAGAGCCGGTGAAATGGGGGTTTGTGAGAGAGACCACGTCATCGGGTCTGTGAGAGAGACCACCCTACCGGCTGATACATAACATCGTGGTGACCAACGAGGCAGGGGCAGTGTTGGGAAGTAGCCGGCTGTGAGAGAGCCGGTGAATCTGGAGCGAGTTTCCCAGCGGTGTGAGAGCCGGGACCGAGCCCTCTCCCTTTCAGCTGCCCCCCCTCTTTCTCTCCCTCTCCTCCCCTCCCCC
>NW_015167673.1:87185-96519 GCF_001447785.1 Gekko japonicus
GAACACCCTCCCGCTTTGGGCAAGGCCTTTCATCTCTTCTTCCCAGGCACCACCCTCTGCTCCCCTGCTGGCGTAGTTTTCCCTCCAAATTCCCCTCTTACCAATCACAAGGTCCAGAGGGTAATGTAGCCACGCCTATTTACAATTAACAACCAATGAGGTTGTGTAGATAACAACCAATGAGAGTCTTTCCCTCTCAGGAATTGGCACAGTTCTGATTGGTTGCCGTTACGGAGCGACCAATAGTGAGTCCGTTCTGAGGAGCCTTCGTCCGGCTCGAAGCTTAACATAGGGAGTGAATGTGGCGATTTAAGTAAGCTATTTCAATACATTACAGTTACAGTGTTTGTTTGTTGTGTTTTCTGTGTTTATATACTGTGATCCTGGTAGGGGTTGCCAGGTTTGGATTGGAAAATACCTGGAGACTTTGGGTGTGGATCCGGGAGAGGGCGGGGTTTGGGGAGGGGAGGGGCCCCAGCATGGTACAATGCCACAGAGTCCACCCTCCAAAGCAGCCATTTTCTCCAGGGGAGCTGATCTCTTGTCAGCTGGAGAGCAGTTGTAAGAGCAGGAGATACCCAGGCCCCACCTGGAGGCTGGCAACCCTAGATCCTGGGTCATTTTTATGCCCCTGATGGTTGGCAGCCCTGTTTTCTTACAACAGTTAATGGATTTTGCTTCCTGAGGGGTGGAAAGAATGGAGGAGGGTGGCCGGTGGCTCCAGTTGGCTCTGCACTTGGGCTAGGCTTGCCAAGTCCCCCCGGGGGCGGGGAAAACCCCGCCCCAGAGGCCCGTTACCCAGCGGCGGCAGATCAGGCCCCAGGGGGAACCCCACCCCCCCGGGGGCGGGGAAACCCCCGCCCCAGAGGCCCGTTACCCGGCGGCGGATCAGGCCCCAGAGGGAACCCCACCCCCAAGCACATGACGTGCCCGGTGTCAGCACGTCACCCGGAAGTGACGCAGCCACGCCGGGGGCGGGGCCGTGGTCATCCCAGGGAAAACTCTATGTTTTTCCCTCGGATGACCCCGCCCCTGCCCCCGGTGCACCCAACGCGGCTGCATCACTTCCGGGTGACGTGGTCGCATAGTGCATGCACTACGTGTGCGCGCGCTCCCGGACCTTGGCTGGAGTCCCCCGCTGTGCATACAGCGGGGACTCGGCAACCCTAACTTGGGCTAGTGGTTTTTTGGCACCCTGCAGTTAAGTGATAGGTTTGGGCAGGCTTTTTGGCCATCCTCCTGCCAGGTACCGAATAGCTCTTTGGAAATCAGTTTGGTGAGAACAGACAGCCTTTCCTTTTCACTTCAGCCAACTTACAGGGTTGGGCTTGGTGTCCCATGACTGAAACTGAAGTGAGGTAAATATTGACACAGTGATAATAACACTGTGTTTGCAGCATGCCCCAACACTCTCCCTGCTCGAGATATGAAAGGGCGCAGAAATGGAGAGGATAAGGCCCATTGCCTGTTTCCAGTGGGAAAACAGGGGGTTTTTTGTTAGATCTTGACAGGCTGCTAAATAAAACAGTGACATTATGTGGTGGGGGAAAGTGCCGTCAAGTCACAGCTGACTTACGGTGACCCTGTAGTGTTTTCAAGGCAAGAGGCGTTCAGAGGTAATTTGCCATTGCCTGCCTCCGCATCATGACACTGGTATTCCCTAGAGATCTCCCATCCAAATACTAGACAGGGCCGACCCTGCTTAGCTTCTGAGATCTGAAGAGATCAGGCTAGCCAGGGGTATCCAGGTCAGGTGACATTAGGGTGGCCAGCCCCCAGGTGGGGCCTGGGGATCTCCCGCTTTTACAACTGACCCCCAGCTGACAGAGATCAGCTCCCCTGGAGAAAATGGCTGCTTTGGAGGGTGGACTCTACGGTGTTGTACCACACTGAGGTCCCTCCCCTCCCTAAACCCCGCCTTCTCCTGGATCCACCCCCAAAGTCTCCAGGTATTTTCCAACCCAGACCTGGCAACTCTAGGTGACCTTATGTACACCATGAAAAACAAAGCGGGCTTTGGGAAGAGCAGATAGAGCTACGGACTGCTCTATCGTCTTTGCTGTTGTCTGGACTCTTAACAGACCCGTTCCTAAAATCTGAGATTTAAAAAATCTTATTATTAAGTATTGTCTTGATAGCGTACAAGGATCATGGTGCCGGGGAGGGGGGGGAGATGTTGTTTGGAAATCTCAACCCAGAATACCCCTTTGAGGATTCTTCAAACTCTCAAGGGCTTGTTCAGGCTAACTGGCCCTTCCCTAGTCCCTTTTCCTTTAGCAGAGAGCCAGGTTGTATTCGGCTGTGTAAGTACTTCTGCGCATGAAGCTCCCAGTGGTTAAATAGCAAGTGTGTCGGACCGTGATTCAGATTGTGACTATGAAGTGGAGAAGAGTGGGTTTGAAGCCTCCCCCCCCATACCATTTCCCCATATTGATGGTTTTAGAACTGTTTTTATTCTAATTATGTTTCAATGTAATTCATCTGTTTAATGTAAGCCACCCTGAGCTGGCCTTGGCTGGGACAGCGGGATAGACAGACAGACAGACAGAATGGCAGGAACTCCTTTGCATATTAGGCGACACACCCCTAATGTAGCCAATCCTCCAAGAGCTTACAGTAGCCCCTGTAAAAAGAGCTCTATAAGCTCTTGGAGGATTGGCTACATTAGGGGTGTGTCACCTAATACACAAAGGAGTTCCTGCTACAAAAAGGAAGGGATGGATGGGTGGGTGGATGGATGGATGGATGGATGGATGGATGGATAGATAGATAGATAGATAGATAGATAGATAGATAGATAGATAATTGTTGTTACGCATAGGGACATAGTCTCTTCATGACATTATGAGCACTGGCCAATTAGTGCCATACCAAGCTTGATGTTGCTGCAAACCATTGTTGTCTCCAGTAGATTTGAGTTTAATACGGCAAGGGAGCTGCCCAAACTGCTCTACAAATGTTACTTCTTCCATCATCCATGAGCTCCCCACTAAGCTTGCGGTCAGATCACTGTTGACCTGTTCACAAGAAGTCCCAAGTTATTATTCATACTGTAGCACAGAAGCCGCCAGATGTCAGTGGAAAGGTAGAACGGCCATATTAACCCACTCTTCCCCTCCCTTCATACTTACGCACCTATTGGACTGGAAGTGCATTTAAGACATGGGGTGATTTCCCACAAGCGCTGCTATGGTACGTGTCAATTTCACACAAGCTGCTGTGCGACCACATTTTGCCCCGCAGCTTCGTGTGATTTTCCCCGGGTCTACTCAATCCAGACGCGGGGAAAATCGCACAAAGCTGTGGGGCAAAATGCAGCCGCGCAGCAGCTTGTGTGAAATTGACATGTACCATTGGGGCAAAAGGGAGGAGTGAGTGTGGAGCAGCGCTTGTGGGAAATCACCCCATGGTGTTTGCTAGCACACAGTTATCCCCTTTTTGTGTGCATGTTCATGTTATGGAAGAGAAGATAAGACTGACGACTAGTTGAAGGGTGCCTAGTGTGCCTCCAGAGTAGCAATGCATGACAGACGAGGGCGTGAGGGTCCCACTCGCCTGGGGTGCAAAAACAGCTGCACCCATTCAGACGGGTGCCAAGCGGCCTCGCTCTCGGCTGCCAGCCTAAAACAGAGCAGCGCTTGTGTGTATCTTCAGCCTGTACATTCCAACCTGGGCTGTGGCCCAAATTTACGGCTACAGTGCCGTGCCAGACAGCGCAGCTGTGACCTTTTACCCTTTTGGGAGCGTTTGCTGGCTACTGAAATAGACATCCGTTCTCACGTAAATAATGGGGCCGAGAATGCTGACGCTGGAGCGTTTCAGAAATGTGCTTTTTAAAATCTGGACATTAATAATGTTGGAAATGACTCTCCCCCCGAATCTACCTTTGCCTTCCTGGCCATTTTCCCCCCATTAATAATACCGCTGTGCTGTTAATTGCTTGTGGGCATTAGTTCTTCAGGTGCAGCCTTTCTTGCTATAAACGTCGCACCTGTTGCATTTCTGCACAAGATGTAGGTATTTTCTGCTGTCAAACAAAGCTGGCAGCTGTACTTTGAGTGGGTACTCAAATGTTTAGTCCTCTGGGATCAATTTAAGGGCTGTTTAATCAACTCTACAAATCCTGAACAGCGCAGAACGGCCAAACATATGAGATCGATAGTTCCCCCCTCGCCCCCCCCCGGTGCCCTTCTGTGATCTCTTAAGAGTGATTTCACCAGGGAATGCTAAACTTGCCTTTTAGACTCTCACTGTATTCCTTAAGGATATTGCTAATGTGCAGTAATAAGCAGAACCATTTAAAAACCTTTATTAAATGTGTGCTGTGACTAGCATGTCACATGTGTGGAAAGCATACGAATACATGAAGCTGCCTTATATTGAATGACACCACCAGGTTATCAAAGGCCCCAGTCACACGGGAAGCTTTGATCCGCGAGAGGGACGGATCGGGGCGCAGCAAGCGGCCGCGATCACACCACAACATCTGGGAAGCGGCACGCACCCGTCCCCAATCCGTCTCTTCCGGCCGAAGATGCAGATAAAAAAACCCCTACAAAACATTACTAACCTGAAAATCCGCAGTAGGGGCGACCGTGGGATCGCCGGCGTGCCCGTCTCTGGCAGCATGCGAGGCTCCCGGCCAAACTGCGCAGGCACGCACATGCGCAGCGGGCTGCCTCGCTCACTGATCTGTGGCTCCCCCCACCCGGCATCTGATTGTGCCGGGGAGCAACTGCGCGACGGTTCAGGGGATCTATCTGATCCCGCCGTGCGAGTCTCTTTTGATGCAGGTCAAAAAAGCCGCACTTCAGCCGCACCTTCCCCCCCAGTGTGACCGGGGCCAAAGTAGTGTCTACTCACACTGGTAACGGCTCTCCAGGGTGTCAGGCAGAGGTCTTTCACATCACCTCCTGCCTGGTCATTTTAACTGAAGATGCCAGAGATTGAATCTGGGGCCTTCTGCGTGCCAAGCAGATGCTCTACCACTGAGCCACAGTGGGAAAACACCCTCAGATCAGCCAAGATCATGAATGTGTGTGTCAATTTAGCTCAGTTAGGGTATGTTCAACATGCCACTCAAGTGACATGTTTGACCCCCAGTCCTAAACTCATTAACAAGAAGTCTCAGTAAACTTTACCAAAGCTGCTTTCTAAGTAATGGAATAAGCCTCACTGGCCTAGCAAATTTACTCAAACTCAGTCATTGCATCATGTCACTCAGCCATATGGAAGTTAGCCAGGCCAAACTGCTTAAATAGGACATGGAGCCTGCATTGAAATAATGTCCTCTGGCCCCACTGGTGGATCTCCTGATGGCAACTAGGTTTTGGCCACTGTGTGAGTGTTGGATTGGATGGGCTATTGGTCTGATCAAACATGGCTTCTCTTACGTTCTTATTACCAGAAGATCCTTCTTTCTAATCCCAGTTGGGATCACTTCCCAGAAATGGGGAATGACATGTCAGTGAGCATTGTACATGTAAGCAGAGCCTTTTCTGATTTGCTTTAAATAGTAATAAAAGTAACCTTGCTGGAATAGACCAGGCCTACAAGGCCTACAAACAGGGCATGGAGGCTGAGGCCTCTACTTTTTGTTACCCCCCCAGCACTGGTATTCACAGGGCTGCTGCCTCTGAACTTCAAGGTTCTGTTTAGTTGTTGTGGCTAATAGCCATGGATGGGCCTGTTCAGGATGAATTTGTCTGCTCTTTTTTCTAACCTTTTGAAGCCATCTAAAATAGTGACCATCACTACAGTGAATTCCACATGTTAGCCATTCATCATGAAGAAGTACTTCCTTTTGTGTGTCATCAACGTCATTGGGTATCCCCTTTTCTAGTTTTATGAGTGGCCAGAAGAGTTCGTTCGTTCGTTCGTTCGTTCTCTCTCTCTCTCTCTCTCTCGTTCTCCATCTCATGTGTAATTTTTAAGACCTCTGTCATGACCACTGCTGAAGAGACAGCCCACTGTTCAGTTAAAACTGTGGCTTAACTCTTTGACAGTGTGAAACGAATACTCTTAAGGGGGGGAAATACCCAGCCTGTGCCTGCATTATTCTCCTTTATACAGACATGTCGCATTTGTGGGATCCCAGCTGTTTTCTGACTGTCAGCTGTACAAGCTAGCTTAAGCCCAACAGATGGAACTGTGTTGCGATATTTTAGTTCTAAATGCACCTTCCATGCTTACAAACAGGCCGTTTCCCTCTCTCTCTCTTCACTAAGTAGTTGCCTCTTGGTGGTGGTTTTATCTGAACAGAGATAGCATCCACCAGATATCAGAAGTAATAATGCCAGGAATGTTTGTCATTCCACAAATGAAGTTGTTTTGCTCACCCATGCAAATTGAACCCCAGTGTCTAGTAAACATTTTCTATGAAGTCTCTAATATGACACCAGGCAGGCTTTTAGCTTGTAAAGATCGAAAGAGAACATTAAGTCCCCGGGGGATGTAATGTTTATGCAAGAGCTGGATCATTGCCTGCCCCCCACACCACCCACTCTCTGGCCAATTACAGATTAGCTAGAGACACACACAATGAACAGTGCGAGCATAAGCAGAAGTTATATGCCCTTCTATGTCAATTGACATAAATGGGTTTAGGGTATTATCTCTGCTCAGGATTGTACTCTAAACGTTGTTGTGCTGAAAAGAATTGTTTCTTGAGTTGGATGTTCAACAACAAGAGAGAAAGACCCTGCTGCTGCTGCAGGAAGAAGATCTTTGTGCAGATAGTTTCACTCTTGAAGGGTAGTGAAGAAAGAAGAAGCTGCCTTAGGGTTGCCAACCTCCAGGCGGTAGCTGGTGATTTCCTGCTATTACAACTGATCCTGATCCCCGGGCGACAGAGATCAGTTCAGCTGGAGGAAATGGCCTCTTTGGAAGGCGGGCTCTGTGGCATTATACCCTATTGAAGTACCTCCCCTCCCCACCCACCCTCCTTAGGCTCCACCCCCTAAATTTCTAAGTGTTTCCAACCCTGGAGCTGGCAACCCTAAGCCGCCTGCCAGTGAATTAGATCAGAGTGTTGCTTAGTGCACCCTAACCTGGATAGCTCAGGCTAAACCACTCTCATCCGATCTTGGGGTTCCTATGCAGAGGCAGGCAACGTCAAACAACCCCTGTTCATCTTCAGTTCACTGGCTCATGGTGAAAAGGATTGCGCGTTCCACCTCCTTGCTGTTTAAAGAGAACAAAGGCCACGGGAAGAGAGCTGTAAAACTCGAATCCTCGCGCTTCTGTGTCCCGATGCTGTGGGATGTCTAACTAAAGACTTCAATTCCCAGGAACCACTGCTCTTAAAGATATATGGCAGTTCTACTTAACTACAGTTTAAAACGCTGGCTGGGGCAGCACAATTGCCATCAGTCGGCTGCAACTTGTCAGCACTTTCTACCACCATTGCCTAGTGCAAGAGATCTCGGGGCCTAAAAACACATTACAAAATCCTGGGGTTGTGTCCAAGTCCATCATGGTGACTTTCAATCAGATGTGCACTGTAAGCTCCCCACGAAGAACTCAATTCCCAGGTGTGGACACCCAATTTGGATCAGGACCATGATGTGCGGGGATCGCATGCTGAAGTACTTTCCACCCCCGCACCTCCTTGCTGACCCGAAGTGTCTTGGTAGGTTGCTACTCTTTGCCCCCTTGAGGAAATCTGCGTTTATACCTTTAGTCCACATGGACTATATAGCTCCTGCTGGCACTGCTGCAGGTCAGAAAAAAGGCACGAGGGGGAATCTTAAGCTCCCTGGTCTCAGTTCAGGCAAGATCCCCCGCACAGCTAGAAATTTTGTTCCTGGCTGGGATCTTGCAAAACATATCCGAGTGGAAATGTTTGTGGCTGACCCAAGGACTTTGTAAAGCCCTCTGACCTCGGGCCACTGACATGCTCAGCTGAACCTACCTCACAAGCAATGTTCCCTCTAAACTGTGGAGTCCTGCGAGCAAAAATTCTACTTTGTGGGCTACTGGCATTAAGGTTGTGAGTGAGCGATTTGGCTACTGCGTCAATTAGCTTGCCCTGGAGCCCTCTTTCCTGAGCCAAGACAAAAATGTGTGAGCCGGAGGCTAAAAAACTGTGAGCTGGCTCACACTAGCTCAGCTTAGAGGGAACACTGCTCACAAGCGTGTGTTAAGTGCTGTCAGCTTGCTTCCAGCTTATGGCAACCCTGTGAATTAGCGTCCTCCAAAATGTCCTTCTACCATTAACAGCCTTGCTCAGGCCTTGCGAGCCGAGGGCCATGGCTTCCTTTATTGATTCCATCCATCTCATGTTGGGTCTTCCTCTTTTCCTGCTGCTTTCATGATGGTCTTCTCCAGTGACTCTTTGTCTTCTCATAATGTGACCATAAGTATGTTAGCCTCAGTTTAGTCATTTTAGCTGCTAGGGAGAAGGCAAGAATGTTTCTAAGTCACTTTGGGCCTCCTCCACCAGTGTTTCCTCTAAGCTGAGTTAGTATGAGCTAGCTCAGTTTGTTAGCCTCCAGCTCACAGATTTTTGTCTTCGTTTTGAAGGGAACCAATTTATGCAGTAGCCAAATCGCTGGATCACATCTTTAATGCCGGTAGCTCACAAAGTAGAGTTTTTGCTCACAAGGCTCCACAGCTGAGAAGGGAGTGTTGGTCCCCACACAGGAGAAAGTGGGGTATAAATGAAGTAAACAAATCAATTACGCAAATAGAGGAGAAGAGAATGATACAGTGGAAACTAATTTATGCAGTAGCCAAATCACTGGATCACAACTTTAATGCCAGTAGCTCACAAAGTAGAGTTTTTGCTCACAAGGCTCCACAGCTTAGAGGGAGAGTTGGTCCCCACACAGGAAAAAAGTGGGGTATAAATGAAGTAAACAAATCAATTACGCAAATAGAGGAGAAGAGAATGGTACAGTGGAAACTGCTCGGTGGCAGGAAATGGCTGACAGATTGAACCCCAGAGCTGTTCCATTTCCCTTAGAAGTTACAGGGCTGTGAGGGACAATCCAGCCAGGGCTTCTTCCTCTGTCCGCAGGCACCCGCAGGGCTCTGATTCAGCCTCCGCATGGATGGGGGAGGAGGGTAGCCAGGTGGGGGGGGGACCAATAGGGGAGCAGAACAGAAGATGCCACAACCTCATGACTTTGAAGGGGAAAGCATCTCCCGATTGCCACCTGGCAGCTGTAGGGCAACAGAGAGGAAAAGACTTCAGAAACATGCATTTGTGCAGGCAGTGGGGATGATTGCAGCAAATCCCATTGCATGAACAACGTCATAGAAAGCCGTTCCATCAGAAGAGGTTTGCTCTGCTCAGTTTTTGTGAGGGAATTGTGTTGGGGCTCCCCCCCCC
>NW_015167674.1:0-1792 GCF_001447785.1 Gekko japonicus
GCTTCACCATCCTTCCGGAGTTCTTTGGGTATATCAGCAAGCATGTGGTTAAGGGGCTTTATATACTTCCAAAAGGCTTTTGTCAAGGTCCGTCACCATATACTCCTGAGTAAGCTTAGGAATCATGAGATAAGAGGAGTGGTCCTCTTATGAATTAAAAGCTGGCTAAACAACAGCAAACAGAGAGTAAGAACAAACGGACAGTTCTTGCAACCAGGCTAGTGACCTGGATGGGCCAAGGGTCTGGTTCAGTATAAGGCAGCTTCATGTGTGTTCATGTGTAAGAGTATTGATCAGACAGCTGGGAAGATGACCCGGCTACAACCCCAGAGATCCGTCCCTTATTAGATGGGGTACATTGCCAGCTTATTTCCCAGACCTCAAGAGGCGGTTTTTGATCATCTCCCTAAAGCCTTCATTCATTACACAGGGTTGTCCACCACCAGGTGGTGGGACTACAGCTGATTTCCAGAGCTCAGGGGCCCCCCCCAGCAAAAACACTTGCTTTGGAGGGTGGACTCTATGGTATTATCTCCTTGCCCGAGGTTCTTCCCTGTCCCAAAGCGCTCCCTCACGTGGCAGCCATTTTGTGCCTGGCTCTGTCTCCCATGGCAGCCATTTTGTGGCTGCACCCACCATGCTGTGTCAGAATTCCAAAAGTCACCACAGGCTCAAAAAGTTGGGGGTCCCTGGGGTGGGAGAGTCAGACGAAGATCTGGGTTCAATTCCCCAGGTGGCCAGGAAGTTCACAGGGTGACCAGTGGGCCAGTTACACATGCTCACATCACACAGCTGGTGTGAAGTTGAGGAGGGAGGGAAGAACCACAAACACCCTGGGATCCATGGGGGAAGAACTGGATGAAAATCTTGTGGCATTTGATTCCGTGAGTTAATTACACATTGTGGAACCAACCCTACAAACCAAGCTGAACCTGTTATATAAGAAGGTGACATGGACACCATGCTCAGACTGTCATTTTTTTTTCTCCATGCACCAAAATAGACATCGGATCCTAGGTTTTGGAGTGACTGATATCCGTCTGTTAACCTTGGTGGCAAGGCACACAGCCTATCTATCGCTGCTTTCTCTCACACTCTGCCTGTGTTGCACCAGTTACACATGTACATTTTCACATTTCTTCATCTACAAGCATGGACAGCGTCAAGAGGGAATTAGATATACATTTGGAGCAGAGGTCCATCAGTGGCTATTAGCTACAAGGTATGGATAGGAACTCTCAGTCTGGGGCAAGGGATGCTCTGTAGTCTTGGTGTCTGGGGGGGACAACAATGGGAGGGCTTCTAGTGTCCTGGCCCCACTACTGGACCTTCTGATGGCACCTGGTATTTTTGGCCACTGTGTGACAGACAGAGTGTTGAACTGGATGGGCCATTGGCCTGATCCAGCATTGGCTTCTCTTATGTTCTTATAAGAGGGAATTGGATAAGCATACGGAGCAGAGGTCCATCGGTGGCTATTAGCCACAAGATATAGACAGGAACTCTTGGTCTGGGGCAAGGGATGCTCTGTATTCTTGGTGCTTGGAGTGGGGGCAACAGTGGGAGGGCTTCTGGAGTTCTAGCCCCACTGGTGGACCTCCTGATGGCACCTGGTCTTTTTGGCCACTGTGTGACAGAGTGTTGGACTGGATGGGCCACTGGCCTGATCCAACATTGGCTTCTCTTACGTTCTTATCTGGTGTGTGATCACAAAGCAATGCTTTCCTAGTCGACCGACATCTGGTTCCACATAACATTAAGGGCCAGAAGACAGGGTTGAACAATTCCATTC
>NW_015167674.1:2987-6829 GCF_001447785.1 Gekko japonicus
ACAAAGAACACACAAAGTTCTCAAAATGAAATATGTTCTAGTTTATTTAGGTGCAGGAAAACACAACAAGAAAGTGTAGGTAAAAAAATGGGTGGGAGACCGCAACCTTGGGGGGTGGGCATAGATGGACCCCCACTGCCTCAGCCAAAGGGCTGGCAGAACAGCTCCGTCTTGCAGGCCCTGTGGAATTGCATAAGATCCCACAGGGCCCTGGTCTCAGCAGGGAGCATGTTCCACCAGGTGGGGGCCAGGGTGGAAAAAGCCCTGGCCCTGGTCGAGGCTAGGCGGACATCCTTTGGGCCAGGGATCACCAGGAGATGTTGCCTCTCAGAGCGTAACGCTCTCTGAGGCCCTTAGGTACCCTTAGGTATGTTGGTCCCAGGCCGTATAAGGCTTTGAAGGTGGTTACCAACACCTTGAAGCGAATCCGGTACTGTCACGGCTCAGGTGGGGTGTCACCTGACGCTGCCACCACTCTGGTTCCAGGCTCCCTTGAGAAGGCCCAGAGTACCCTCCCAAGACCTTTAGACCTCCCTTTTGGCCGAATAATAGGCGTGAGGACCAGGCAGAGTGAACAATGAAAATAGTTTATTTTATAGGAGGTCAAACAACAAGGTGCAGAATAGCAGTTAAGTGGGTGAAAAGAAAAGTAATCAAATGCCCTAACGCGTCTACATATATACTGTCCCTAGCTCACTATTCTAAGTGACACTAGACTACTCACCCTTCCCTCAGGATGAGGGTTTCTTCCTGCAGCAGCCTCAGTCCGTTCTGACCCTGTCGCCTGGGAAGAACAGCTTTTCCTGCTGCTCCAGATCTTTTATTCCAAGCCCTCCTCTTGTCCTATTGGTCAGCTTTGGCTCCAAAACCTCTCAGGGTCTTCTGGGAGTTGTAGGCCCAGCCTCACCTACTACTAGTCAGGCTCCCTGGGTCTAGTAGGCCTCTGGTGGCACAGCCCAGATCATGACAGGTACTCAACCGGCAACCAGTGGCAGCTGACAGAGCACATGCCGAACGCAGGCCCACACGGGCGTCGACATCCGCACGCACGCCGCCGCATGTTGTACCAGCTGCAATTTCCGGATCAGCTTCAAGAGTAAGCCTGCGTAGGCACATTGAATGAATCTGGCACATCGTTGAACCCACCAGCAGGCCTCAGAACGATTCCCCGGCCTCATACGCTGGCTCTCAATAGATCCCGCACACTTTTCACCCGAAAGCCTTGCCTCTAGTGCATGTAGTTGTGTCGTATCGCCCCATGAGTAGCGTCACAACAGAGCCGAAGTGGTTTGATGTTACAACTGTCTCGATCTAGAGCAGGGTTCCTCAACACGGTGCCCATAAGCACCACGGCGCCCGCCAAATCCTATCCTGGTGCCCACCAAGAGTTTTTAGAAAGTGGGTGGACCCAGGTGCAGCTTTTGCCCAGCACGGCTTCTGATTGGCCGTTGCCATTGGAGATCTGACTAGTTTTGAGTTTTTTAAAATGTGGATTTTTTTTTTTAAAAAAAAGATGTTGCTTTGGCAGCAACTGCCACCCCAGCACAAGACTCTTCGTTGGATTACTGATAAGAAACTGTGTGTGTGCAAGAAAACGTTCTAAAACAATATGTTCATTCCAAAAGACATCTTGTTAAACAGAACTTCTCCTTGCCATGTTGAAGAGGATGAGTTGGAAGAGTCGCGTTTTGCACTCAGCTCCACCACTTGCGGCAGTATCTATTTCAGGAAGTGTGGCAACCAGATTAGCAATTCATGGGGTATTGTTTGTTTATTTAATGCTTTCTTGCAGGCTGAAAGCATCTTCCTTCATTGCCTTTGCCTCCTCTACTCCCTTGTGTGTGAGCGTGTGTGCGTGCACGCATACTTAGCTCTGAACTTTCTAAAGTGGGCCACATGTTCAGCATCCTGGATTCATTTAAAAGCATATGTGACCTTCTTTGAGCATTGTCTACTGACATCTAGTAATATTCTTCAGGGTCTTGGCATTGTTTCTTCATTTCTGTAGACTGAGGTAATACACATCTAATAAGTGCAACCAAAAAGGGGTGTTTTTTTTTAAAAAAAAACACCCTACATTACAAAGGTAACCAAAAAGGTTGAGACAAAGAAAAAGAAACTAAAATATAGCTATGCAAGTAGTGCTAATGTACAAAATATCATATATAATTTAATTATACATTCAAAAGTACTAAAATATTACTTTAAAACTACAATCCTATGGTTCTGCACATGAGTGCCTAATCTCTCCTTATAATAAAGGAGTTTTCGTGTGAGACATTCCCCAGCCTTTGGCTCCTGGGTCTGCCGCTAAGGAGGGGGGCCAATCCCCTGCCTGCGTTGCCTCCCTTCGTCACCTCTGTCCTGCCCACAGACCCACCAAGCAGCGACTCTCAGTCTCCAGAGAGCCACCAGGCGGGATGGACGCTCTGGCGACTGAACACCTCCAACGCCTCGCCACCCGGCCTACACCCACACAGGGGCCGGCGCCTGACTGGCTCACAGAGTGATCGAGGTGGCCCTGACACTGCTGCCGCCCAGCCACCCAAGGAGACTGTGCCGACCCCTTCCGCCATCCCTCGAGCCGAGGAGCTTGCCAGGGGGTCGCGGCGCGGGCCCAGCCCTCATTCCCCTCATGGCTGGCAGCCAAATGAGACGCGACGCTGAGCAAGGGGCCCTCATGCTGCCCCCCCTCTTTCCCCCCCAAAAAAAAACACTGTGCCTGGCTAACCTGTGAGATGGATCCTCTCGCCGCTGCCACTGCCAACGGGACGCGGCGCCGGCTTCCTTGGGTCACAGCCCTGAGAAGGCCTCCCTTGCTCACCCCCCTCCACCCACGGGGAGCCGCGGCAGCGAAGAGGCGGCAACGGCGGCTTGCTCGCCCTCTGCGCCCAGCGATGAGTCACCATGACACCATGCCCGCGGTGACTGCCTTGCCCCGCCGGCGCTCCATCCATCACCAGCACTCCAGTGCCTGGTACGTGCGTTCTTCGCGGCCAAGGGGGCCGTGCCTCTCTCCTTTGCCAAACTGCCTTCAGCTGCCTCTCTCTAGGGCCCATTGCATCTCTTCCCGCAATGAGCCTTGCAACTAGTAAAATATAAGGTTGAGGACCCCTGATCTAGGACCCAGATCCCACTTGGCCCTCTTCCGTCCAGCAAAAATGCCCAAAGTTAGGAAGATTCTAACACCCATTTTACTCTAACGAAGAAGACATCCTGCAT
This sequence comes from Gekko japonicus, assembly GCF_001447785.1. NCBI lineage: Eukaryota > Metazoa > Chordata > Lepidosauria > Squamata > Gekkonidae > Gekko > Gekko japonicus. The sequence goes on from NW_015167674.1 coordinate 6,210, forward strand.
GGAGAAGGGCTGTAGGTAAAGAGAATTTGCTGATGGGGTGAGGTGTGCCGCTCTAGGCCCCTCAGGAGAGTTCTCCCTGTGCCTTATGGGAATTCTGAAGAGCTCTCCACAAGGGGCAAAGAAAGCTGGAAGGTAAAGAAGGAGCCACACTCAATGAAGGTGGGACCTCTGTCCCTCTTAAGAGATGCCAGCCCCCAGGAGGGACCTGGGGACCCCCCAGAAGTACAGCTCATCTCCAGACCAGTGCTCCCTCTAAGCCGAGTTAGTGTGAGCCAGCTCACAGTTTTTTTAGCCTCCAGCTCACACATTTTTGTCTTCGCTCAGGAAAGATGGCTCCAAAGCAAGCTAGTTTATGCAGCAGCCGAATCGCTCGCTCACGACTTTAATGCCCAGTAGCTGACAAAGTAGAATTTTTGCTCACAAGACTCCACGGCTTAGAGGGAACATTGCTCCAGACTACAGAAATCAGTTACCCTGGAGAAAAATGGATGCTTTGAAGAGAAGAAGAAGCAATTGGATTTATATCCCTTCCACGTGCAGAGACTCCTTCGGGTAGTGAAGGCCAAGGTATAAATCCAATCTCCTCCTCCTCCTCCTCCTCCTCCTCCTCCTCCTCCTCC
>NW_015167674.1:7310-16633 GCF_001447785.1 Gekko japonicus
GTGGGGCTGAGAGAGCTCTTGACAGAGACTGCTCTTTTTCAAAAACAGCTCTTATCAGAACCAGGCCTTGCCCAAGGTCATCCAGCAGGTGCAAGTGGAGGAGTGGGGAATCAAACCCGGTTCTCCCAGATTAGAGTCCGCGCATTTAAGAAGAAGAAGACAAGAGATTGGATTTATACCCCGCCCTTCACTGGGAGTCTCAGAGCGGCTTACAAACTCCTTCTCCTCCCCGCAACAGACACCCTGTGTGGTAGGTGGGGCTGAGAGAGCTCTAGACAGAAACGGCTCTTTTTCAAGGACAGCTCTTATCAGAACTACGGCTTGCCCAAGGTCATCCAGCCAGGTGCAAGTGGAGGAGTGGGGAATCAAACCCGGTTCTCCCAGATTAAGAGTCCGCACACTTGACCACTTCACCAAACCAAGAGGAGGAGGAGGAGGAGAGTGGACACTGTGGCCTTGTACCCCACTGAGGTCCCTGTCCTCCCCAGGCTCCTTCCTCAAATCTCCAGATTTGGTAACCGTACCTCTCTATCCTCCACCGGTGGCCAGCAGGAACCTGGCAACCCCACCTGTGTTCCCGTGCTGTTTATTTTCCTCTGCTTCAGCAGGGTTTCCCTGGTGACCCCCTGCTCAGCTCTTAGGGGAAGCACTTAAATTCCATGTTCGCGTATGAAGGAGGAACCCTTAAAGACTGTTCATACAGGAAAGGCATGGTGGTCACTGTTCCCTCTAAGCTGCGTTAGTGTGAGCTAGCTCACAGCTTTTTAGCCTCCAGCTCACAGGTTTTTATGTTAGCTCAGGAAGGATGGCTGCAGAGCAAACTGATTGATGCAGCAGCCAAATCGCTCGCTCACCACTTTAATGCTAGCAGCTCACAAAGTAGAATTTTTGCTCACAGGACTCCACAGCTTAGAGGGAGCCTTGACGGTGGTGTTTGGAATTGACTTGAGGAAGGGTTTTGGGTTTTTTTAAGGGAAATGGATTAAAGCGAGAATTAAGAAACTGACCTCTCTTCTTTTAAGTCCCTACGAAATATTCTGTTGAAAGAATATACTCAGTTGAATCAATACAGCAAAATAGAGAAAATGCAAGCGTGCTTCTTACAATGGCCCTAAACCAGCAATGTCTGTCTCCTCTGTTACCAAAAGCAAAAGAAGTGCCCTTATGAAATTATAGTACCAGTTGAACACACACACACACACACACACAAGGCTATATAAAAGCATCTTATAGTGTCGAGGTCAGCCTTGTCTGCTCAGACGGGCAGTGGCTCTCGAGGGTCTCAGGTGGAGGTCTTTCACATCACCTGCTACCTGGTCCTTTCAACTGGAGATGCCGGGGATTGCCAGACAGATCCTCTACCACCTGAGACACTCAACTTAAAGTAAAGAGGCCCCCAAAACAGTTTGCTGAGTTTGGTAGTTATCAAGCTACTGGGTTCACTAGTCTGCAGGGGTCATTTCCTGCAGGAGCGCACAGGAGCGGCGCTCCGGCAATAAAGAGTCCCGGGGGCGGGCACATGCTACAAACCCCACCCCCTGCTCCCAGCAGCCCTCAGTCATAGTAAGAAACAGCCGGGTAAGTTGCAGAGCCCCCCCCCGGGGCCCTGGTCCAAAACAGTCCAGTGGCACCTTTAAGACCAAGTTTTATTCAGGCACAAGCTCTCCCTCCTCTGCGAGGACAGATCTGCACGTTCTCCCCCCCCCAACAGCTAGCAATCCAAGACAGCCCAATGGAGCCTGAGCGGTGGGTGTTGCCTTCTGACACACTTCCGGTGATGTCAGGGGGTGTGGCACATGCAAATGAGTTATGCTAATGAGTTATGCTAATGAGCTCCTGGCACCTCTTTTTCTACGGAATGACCCCTGCTAGTCTGAGAAGTTTTTGGCTGCACGTGGAAGAACAGTGTTATAGAAAGTCATGGAGCTGTGGTGTGAAAAAGAATCACAGTTGACTAGGGTTTTCAAGGCAAGAAGCATTCAGAAGTGGTCTGCCATTGCCTGCCTCTGCATAGCGACCCCGGAATTCCTTGGTGGCCTCCCATCCAAGTCCCAACTGGGGCTGACCCTGCTTAACTTCCAAGAGCAATAAATTTAGGCTAACCTGAGCCTTTAGGTCAAGGGCAGCTATAGAGCTAGAGTGAATCTTTTAAGGAACAAAGGAAGGTAAGGAATTTATCTCCAGGTAAGCCTGATGTCTGCAAGCCCTCCCACATATTCCTCTCTGGGGAGGCTCCTCTGGTTCTTGGTGTGATCATTATGGGATTGAAGCAGAGATACAGTGTGTGGGCAGTTAGACTTCAAATGCTACCTTGGGTAAGAATGAGGCCGTGGGAGACAGTTTGTAAAGGTACAAGAGAAGGGTGGTGCCCAGGTAAAGAGGTGGAGTTCGCCCAAGGAGTCTGGTGTTTCCTTGACCATCTCCCCAGACAAGCAGGTCACTCCTCTGCCGCTCGACAAGATGATCTGGCTTCTATCGAGCTTCCTGTGCGTTACTTTTCTGCTTCTCCTCTGTTTCTCCGATATATGGTTTTTCATGAGAATAGGATTCCTTTACTCCTATGCCTGCTTCTGGCAGACGCTCCCCGAGGACATATTCGAAACACTCGTCCTACGAAACCTCGTGCTTACGTCCGACTTGGATTACACGCTGCACATGAACAACGCCCGCTATTTGCGCGAGGCTGACATTGCCCGCTGTGTCATCTTTGCCCGATACCGGCTCGTTCGGGCACTCAACGTTTTAAAAGCCGCCACTGTCCTATCGGCTTCTTGCAGCCGCTTTCGCCGGCCGCTGAGTCTTTTTGAGCGCTTCAGTATCCACACGCGGATTTTGGGTTGGGACGACCACGCGTTCTACCTGGAGCAGAAGTTTGTCACCTGCCAAAAAAACTTTGTCGCCGCCGTGATACACTGCCGGCACCATGTAACGGGCACGACTCCAGTGGCACTTGTGGAGTTAATTATGCGGAAAAAGGTAAAAAGTCGGGCACGGGACGGTTGTTTCTGATTTTAAAGAACTTGGCCTTGAAGGTCGATTTGGGGGCGTCACCGTGTTGGTCTGAAGCGACAGAACAAAGTTTGAGTCCAGTGGCACCTTTAAGACCAACAAAGTTGAAGACCAATAAGCTTTCATGCATGCCCATGAAATTATACCCAGAATTCAACTTTGCTGGTCTTAAAGGTGCCACCGGACTCAAACTTTGTTCTTTCGCTTCAGACCAACACGACGAGCCACCTGAATGAAAACTTTGGACAGTAAACATTTATTGTGTGCTCTGTTAATGCTCAGAGGTTATCCTACATCCACTTTCACAAGGAGGCAAAAGATCGCAGATCAGATTCTCCTACTTGGCCTGCAGTCTGCCTGTCTGGGGACTGGGGTTTGTCATGAGTGTAGAGCAGTCGCCAACAGAACCAAAGAGTTGGTTTTGTGGCCACCAGGTTCACGTAATTTTCTTTCTCCCTTTGCTCAGAATTTGTTAGAAGACTTTTCTTCAAATTAAGAACCCAAAAGTTTCACTGGCAACTTACCCTAAATGGGCTGGGCAGGGAATTGTTGAGAAGCACTCTTCTGGGACCTGAGTGCAAGTCCTTGTAGGAGCTGCAGAGAGCACGATTTATTTACCAACAGCGCAGTCCTAAGAACAGTTTCCTGGGCGTAAGCCGGGGAATTGTTGGGAAGCGCTCTTCTGGGACCCGAGTGCAAGTCCTTGTAGGAGCCGCAGAGAGCACGATTTATTTACCAACGGCGCAGTCCTAAGAACCGTTTCCTGGGCGTAAGCGCCATTGAGTAGACCTGAATGTGTTTTGAGCAGCTTGCTTAGGATGGGTCTCCAAGATACTGAAGGCAACGATCGGAACCTTTATTCTAAGTAGGAAGGTCCCTTACCTGCTTTCTCTTCCATACTGATATTGATCAGACATGCACATGAATAGCAGGAGAGAGGCTCAAAGCTCATTATGGTCCATGTGAAAACCAGAGATGTGTGACTTTCCTCTGTTCCGCTCCAAAGGTTTTCTGGCATAGGCTGAAGAATGTCTAAAACTGGTTTTGGGATTGGCGTGCATGCAGTAACTGCATTTGCAGTTTTTACCTTCTCTTTTTCCTGCTGGTGACCGGTGCGCTTTTAGCACGTATCAACATAGTAAAGAAAAATGACATTACATGATTTTGTGCGGTGCTTTAATCGACCCACTAGTTTGCATTGGTAGATTTGAGGCCAGGAGAGCCCGTTTGTTGTAGTAGTTAATAGCGGCAGCCTCTAATCTGGAGAACCGGGTTTGATTCCCCACTCTACTCCCTGCAGCCAGCTGGGTGACCTTGGGTCAGTCACAGTTCTCTCAGAGCTATCTCAGCCCCACCTACCTCACAGGGTGTCTGTTGTGGGGAGGGGGAGGGAAAAGGAGTTTGTAAGCCGCTCTGAGACTCCGAGTGAAGGGCGGGGTATAAATCCAATCTCCTCCTCCTCTTCTTCTTCTTTTTCTTCACCAACAAGAATGTTGGGGTATGAGCTTTTAAGAGTCAAAGCTCCCTTCCTCAGAAAATGAGAAAATAAAAGACAGAGTGAAAACAGAGTCAGACAGTATGTGCACTGCTGGCTAAACGAAGTCTGAAATGAAAAGTGGCAAGATGGTGGGTCATCAGCGTACTGTTACTGCTCCAGAAATAATTCGGAAGCCCACCATACAAGATGTTCTTCTTCATAGCGGCCAGGGGTCATTTCGTAGAAAAAGAGGTGCAGGAGCTCATTAGCATAACTCATTAGCATAACTTGCTTGCATATGCCACACCCCCTGGCATCACCGGAAGTGTGTCAGAAGGCAACACCCACCGCTCAGGCTCCACTGGATTGTTTTGGATTGCTAGCTATTGAGGGGGGCGGAACGCGCAGATCTGCCCTCACAGAGGAGGGAGAGCTTGTACCTGAAGGTGGGCCGGGGGTCGGGCTCTGCAGCTTACCTGGCTGCTTCTTGCTCCTGATGGCCTGATTGAGGACTGCTGGGAGCAGGGGGTGGGGCTTGTTGCCTGTGCCCGCCCCCTGGGCTCCTTACTGCCGGAGCTCCGCTCCTGTGCGCTCCCGCAGGAAATGACCGCTGATAGCGGCCAACATGCCTTTAAGAGAAAGATCGGGCAGATTTACTGGAGGGTGGTGGGCAGTGTTCCCTCTAAGCCGAGTTAGGGTGAGCAAGCTCACAGTTTGTTTTTTTAGCCTCCGGCTCACACATTTTTGCCTTCGCTCAGGAAGGACGGCTCCCGAGCGAACTGATTTATGCAGCAGCCGAATCGCTCGCTTACAGCTTTAATGCCAGTAAGCGCACAAAGTAGAATTTTTGCTCTCAAGACTCCACAGCGTAAAGGGAGCATTGGTGGTGGAGCAGGTTGACCAACAGCGATGGGCTTGGATTGCCAAGCGGAATCCCCATAGCGCCAGGTAGTATACTTCATCAGATGCTTGGATCCAACAAACCGAGGTTGTCACGTTCAGCCATTGCTTGTGGGGTCCTCAGAAGTGTCTGCCTTATCAACACTGGAAAGACAACGCTGGACGAGACCGATCTTTGTTCTGACCCGGCAGAGGAATCCTTAGGTTTCCCAACAGCACTGGGATGCCTCCCCTCTTCTTCCCCAATGCCATGCAATCTCATTGCTCCAGCTTTTCAAACCCATGCAATCATTCCTGCCCAAAACACTCTCTGGCCCCGGTCACACTGGGGAAAATAGGCGCGGCCAAAGTGCGGCTTTTTTGAGCCGCACCAAAAGAGAAGCGTGGCGGCGGGGTCACACATCCGCCCCTGCAGCGGATTTTCGGTAAGTACTAGTGTTTTGTAGGGTTTTTCCTGATCCGCATCTTCGGCCAGAAGAGACGGATCGGGGACAGGTGCGCGCCGCTTCCCAGATGTTGTGGTGTGATCGCGCCCGCTTGATGCGCCCCCGATCCGTCCCTCTTGCGGATCAAAGCCTCCCTTTATTTATCTATCTATCTATCTATCTATCTATCTATCTATCTATCTATCTATCTATCTATCACATTTATACCCCAACCTCCCCGCGGAGCAGACTCAGGGCGGCTTCCATACAAACATAAATACAACTTAAAATCACACAACGATTTAAAAATCAGATAAAACAGATACGAATACAAAGTGCTGGCGGCAATTAAAATTAACTTAGATGGCACAGTTTCAAGATGGATTTCCGCTTCTCAGATGTTCTCAGATGTTCTTCTGCTCGTAATTTCTTGTGGCATCAGCTCGATGTTAAAACCGCGGGCCCGGGCTCTATGGCAGCGGCGGCCCCTAATTAAATGCCTGGCGGAAGAGCTCCGTCTTTCAGGCCCTGCGGGACTGTGAAAGGTACCGCAGGGCCCGGATCTCCTCCGGGAGCTCGTTCCACCAGGTAGAGGCCGCCACTGAAAAGGCCCCGGCCCTGGTAGTAGCTAGCCTGGCCTTTCTCGGGCCAGGGAGGGTCAACCGATTTTGAGACCCAGACCGTAGTGATCTCTGGCGTATATTCGGGGAAAGGCGGTCCCGTAGGTATGTCGGACCCCGGCCATATAGGGCTTTAAAAGTAAGAACCAGCATAGCTCTAGAGATTAAGACATTCGAATTCCTTATGATGAGCCTTTTTTGAGCTCAGCCCAGTCCATTATACAGGGTGGCACTGTATGTGGCGGAAAAGTGGGCACGCCATTCCCTCCTCTGCCTTGCAAGTGACGCAAGAGATGAGGAAAGCACCCCACGATGGCCATCAATCACACGGAGGCCTCGCCCGTGTGGTTTCGCGACCTCAACATGGGGGCACAGGGGTCACGCCAGCAGCCCCTCCTTACCGGCTGGTGTTGGCACGGTGTGCCTAGCTGGCACGTCATCTCATCCGGGTGGCGGAAGAGGCAAGGACGTGCCCTCCTCCTCCACCATGCGAGGAGGACCGCTGCCCTAGGTAGGGTGCCGTATCAAAAGTGCATTAGCAGAGCGTAGTTTATGCAAAAAAAAAACCCAAACCCTTGTCTCCGGGTTAATCTACAGATTAAATGAAGGGAATTTGCATCCCTAACGACGCAGTGGGAAGAAGGGGAAGTCAGCAGCTGGGACGAAGAGCAGAGCCCTGACAGCTAGAAAGCCCTGCCCGGCTTAGTCCTTACCACATCACTCAAACTCTGCCCATGTATTTCCCAGTAGCTGTTGCTCAACGTCAGTGTTGTCTGCTCGATCTGCCAGCAGATTTCCGGGGTCTCAGGCAGAGGTCTTTCAGGAGTCCGGGTCATCAGCTACGAAGCCCACCGTGGCCTCGGACCCCAAATCTATAAGACCACCTTTCCTGCTATGCTCCTCTGTGGCACCATCACTCATGTGAGCAAAGCCTTTGGAGCACATGGACACCTGGAGTTGTCTTTTACTAAATCAGGCCCCATGGTCTGTCAAGGTCCGCACTGTCAGAATGGGGTCACAACCACCGTTCTCTCTCATCGAGGACTAACTAGTCCTTTTAACTGGGGATGCCAGAGATTGAGCCTGGGAACAGTGTTCCCTCTAAGCTGAGTTAGTGTGAGCCAGCTCACAGTTTTTTAGCCCCCGGCTCACACATTTTTTGCCTTAGCTCAGGAAGGATGGCTCCAGAGCAGTGTTCCCTCTAAGCTGAGTTAGCGTGAGCTAGTTCACAGTTTTTTAGCCTCCGGCTCACAAATTTTTTTTGCCTTAGCTCAGGAAGGATGGCTCCAAAGCAGTGTTCCCTCTAAGCTGAGTTAGTGTGAGCAAGTGCACAGTTTTTTAGCCTCCGGCTCACACATTCTTTTTGTCTTAGCTCAGGAAGGATGGCTCCAAAGCAGTGTTCCCTCTAAGCTGAGTTAGCGTGAGCTAGTTCACAGTTTTTTAGCCTCCGGCTCACACATTTTTTTTGCCTTAGCTCAGGAAGGATGGCTCCAAAGCAGTGTTCCCTCTAAGCTGAGTTAGTGTGAGCTAGCTCACCGTTTTTTAGCCTCCGGCTCACACATTTCTGTCAGCTCAGAAGCAAACTAATTTATGCAGCAGCCAAATCGCTCGCTCACAACTTTCATGCCTGTAGTTCACAAAGTAAAATTTTTGCTCACAGGACTCCACAGCCCAAAACGAGCATTGCCTGCATCCTTCTGCATGGTAAGCGGATGCTCCGCCACTGAGCAATGGTGTGCATGGATAACCTGTAAGGAAGACAAGAGCAGGGTTTCTGTGATGCCCGACAAGGTTTCTTCTGCCCTGTTCTGCTTCGTCCCCAGCACGCAATAGGCACCAGTCTTCCTTGAACATAGCTGTAGCCAGTTTGGTGTAGTGGTTAGGAGTGTGGACTCTAGTGTGGGAGAACCCGGTTTGATTCCCCACTCCTCCACATGCAGCTGCAGGTGTGACCTTGGGTCAGTCATAAGTTCTTTCAGAGCTTTTCTCTCAAGGGCAGTTCTCGGGAGAGCTCTCTCAGCCCCACCTGCCTCACAGGTGGTCTGTTGTGGGGAGGGGAAGGGAAAGGAGTTTGTAAGCCACTCTGAGACTCCTTCAGGTAGTGAAGGGCAGGGTATAAATCCAATCTCCTCCTCCTCCTCCTCCTCCTCTTCTTCTTCTTCTTCTTCTTTTTCTTCTTCCTAGACCTGATTTGCCAGCAGGGCCTCCATAGCTAAATGCCAGGGGTCACAAAAGGATCCTTAGAGCCTGTTCTCTCTACGTGCCCACACACACGCGCCGCGCACACACCCTCTGTCCCAGCAAAAATCCACAGGTGTAGGAAAGAATCGTTAACACCCATATATGAAGTCGTTTTAAAGAGGGTGTGTAGGAGAACTTCCTGTATGAAGGTGAATGTATGAAGTGGCAGGTAGAGACACACCACGGAAGGGATGGGATATTCTTCTTTCCCCACCCACCACAGGAAGGGATGTAGGAAGAAATCAAAACACTACTACCCATACAGTTAGCGCATGCAGGCTTAGAACAGCATTGACAGCAGTGCGTTTCCAGACTATGCCGACAGAATTACTCCTGGGACGATACTTAAAAATACCCCAGGAACAACGTATTTGTATCTGTAAAACGTCTGTGGAGGATTTTTTTTCATTATGTCACGGTCCGCCCATTGTACTGGGAACCGAGATATAATCCTTGACTGCAATAATAGATCGATTGGGGGGGAAAATTCTGACACTGATAAATTAATATTTCTGCTGTCAGACGCAGACCCTACAGGAAACTGTAGGGTAGCACTCTTCGCCTTAGCGGCTAGTAAAATCAGGGCCAAGAACACAGAAAAATGAAATTGAACTGTAAAACGGCAATGTTTGAGGCTGTGTATGTGTTTCT
>NW_015167674.1:16955-27735 GCF_001447785.1 Gekko japonicus
ATCCAGCCCTTAGACAGGCCAAGGAAGCCTCAGAGTTGCCGGGGAGGGGTTTGCTCTCCAGGCCTTCCCTCTGTAGCCCACACATGCAGAGGTTTTGGCTGTACTGGGCGTGGCCAACTCTGAAGCCAGCCGGAACTCCGTTCCTGTGCGTTCCTGCCCAAAAATAGCCCTGGGTATCTATATTTAAGACTTTAATTAATTTAAATACTGAACGTGCAGGTTTTTAGAGGTTCTTGTATTTTAAATCTAATTCAGATTCCAGTACTGTAACTTGTCTAATTGGTATATTGTTTAAAATTGTAATGGCCAATGGCTATGCAATAAATTTTACTAAGAACATAAGAGATGCCAATGTTGGATCAGGCCAAAGGCCCATCCAGTCCTACACTCTTGTGTCACACAGTGGCCAGAAATACCAGTGCCATCAGGAGGTCCACCAGTGGGGCCAGGACATTAGAAGCCCTACTACTACCACTACTACTACTACCCGTACAGCTCTGTTGGTGTACCGATGCTGGAGCAAAGCCTTGCTCGCGTCACAATTGATATGCAGCTGTCCCCCCCAAAAAATCCCACCCACCACCCACCCCCGAGATGTTTTCCTTCGTATAAGAATGTGGTTTAGCAGCAGCCAAGGTATATGTGACTCCAGAGGTCTGTAATCAGAGCGTCTCCAATTATATTCTTCTCTCTTACGGAAAAACAGGTCTGTGGGCTCCTAATTTGTTCCAGGAAACAGGGTGGGTAGGGAAAAGTTAACTCTTTTCCCCCCCCTCTCTGTCATTTCCCTGACCTAAGTTCCCTGCTATATAACTGCGGATTAGCCCCAAAGGTGAGGAAAGACAAGGACTAATCGCCGGGTTCTCGGTCTCCGGCTAGTTTGGCCCCAAGCTACGAAGGTTGAACTTTTAAGGAAAGAGACATAAGCCGAATCTGCATTTGCATTTCTAAATCATTTTCGTGCTGCTGTGATGCCGTCTTTCTCTATGCTTGGTTGAATGTTGTTGGGAGAAGATTCTTTTAAAGCAGTGTGGAGGTTCAATGACGGTGGAGCTGCCCCAAAGGACGATAAACATATGCCGACGTGCAAAAGTATGCTAGCACTCTTGAGGTGTGAAAACGACACCAAATGTAAACAGCTTTTTTGAAGACGGGAGTCAAAAGGCTGGGACACTGGTGGGAAAGACAAATGCAGATTCCGCCATAGTAACCAAAGTCTCAAAATAAGTACTCCCCCCGCCACTGTTCCTTAGTATGCACATTTCAGGGACGTACCTCCACTGTTTGGGGTGACGGGGTACATTGGACTTAAGCAGAGATGCAGGACTTTAAATGCTACCTTGGGTGAGGGAATGAGCCAAGAGAGATTAAAGTTATGTTGCACAACAGGAGAGTCTGAAATTGTACACAATAAGAGGGTGGCACCCATGGGAGGAGATGTAATTCACCGCCAGCGAGGCCGGTGCAGTCTTAAACATCTTTCCCAGGCGAGCGAGTCGCTTCACTGTAGCTCGGCACGATGAGCCTCCTCTGGGTCATGGCCATATCTTTCGTGTTCATTCTGATCATGACTCTCACGGATGTGTGGTTCTTAATCAGGCAAGGACTGCATTACTGTGCCTTGCTCTGGCAGAAGCCCCCCCAAGACATCTTCGAACCCTTCGTTTTGCGAAACCTGGTGCTGACGACCGACCTGGACTACATGCTGCACATGAACAATGCCCGCTATTTGCGCGAGGCGAATTTCGCCACCTGTACCTTCTTGACCAGATACGGGCTGGCCGCAGCTCTTAAGACATTGGGGGGTTCCGCCGTCCTGTCCGCGTCCTGCAGCCGCCACCGCCGTCCGCTGCGTCTTTTGGAACGGTTCAATATCCGCACACGGATTTTGGGTTGGGATGATCACGCATTTTACCTGGAGCAGCTCTTTAGACACCCTAATGGTTTTGTTGTGGCCGTCGTGCTTTGCCGGCACCACATAACGGGCACTACTCCTGCGGCGCTGATAGCGTTCATTGCTCAGAACAAGGTAAGAGGCTGGGTGCTGTCTGGATCGTGAGAGGGAAGGGAGGGGGCAGGAAGGGTTGCCTCAGTGCTTAGGTCTCGTGGTCCTTTCTTACACGCCCAGGGAAATGCTGATCGCCACTTTGGGGCCAGGAAGCCATTTTTCTTCAGCCCAGTTTGGCTGGAGATCCTGGAGTTGTGTTTTGTTTTTGTCGTGGTCTGGGTGTGGAACAGGAGCCACTGGGGGTGTGGGGGGGGGAGGTATTTCTGAATTTCCTGCCTTGTGCAGGGGGTTGGACTAGATGACCCTGGAGGTCCCTTCTATGATTCTGTGGACTGTTGGTTAAAAAAAAGTGACAGAATGTTGTGATTTGCTTAATTTTCTTGGTGTTTCTTCCTAGGATCCCTTCTTAAATCTTGCTCTCTCACCCATTGTGTCATCAGCAGAATCCCATTTTATGACAACGGAAAATTTCCTTCTAATATCAGACTCAACTCTTCTCTCCTGTAAATACTCAATCTGAGTAAGCTGAGTGGGATGCGTTAGTTGACTGATTCCTGCACTGAGCGAGGGGGTTGGAGTAGGTGACCTCTAGGTCTCCTTTAAGAGAGTTTTTCTGCCTTCGCTTTCTTGACTATAGAAGTCATCACTCCCACCTGCCGGCTTGTTATCAGAATTGTTGCTTAGGCTGGCAGAAGTGATTAACTTGCAGCGGCTGAGAACTGTCATCTCAAGTGGTTGACAGCTTGCAATTTAGTGATCTATCCTGGTTACAGCTTTCTATTGGCTAAATGGCCCTTTTCTTTCTGTACTGAGAACTTCATTAAGCTCATGTATGAAAATTAGGGTTCCTCGTTTCTCTTCTGAGAGATTGCTCTGTCACATGTTCTGCTTCGCCTGTCTTCCAATTTATTTTGGAGATTTTCCAAAATAGGTTTGGGGGTAGAAAATAAATGCAGATAGCTGCATTTTCCGTTTGCCCCCCGTTTGTTCTTTCAGGTTGCTGGTGTGCACAGACACGCGGCAACAATGATTTAAAAGTGCAAAAAGGAATCCTGGTGTGATCACACACCATCACAGCAACCTCCCTTTTAGCTCTGTGTGGTTTAATCAAAAGAGCACATTCCCTAAAGCATATTTGTAACCCACAAGAAAAAGAGGTGAAAACTGAAAACACAGAGGCCAACAGCTCATGCATTGTTGTTTACACAAAGGCCAAAATCAAAAGTGGTGGGAAGGTACATCATTAGCACATGCAGTGCCAGTTTCCTGGCAAGTTTATGTAACTGAGAATCCCAAGATCTAGGGATAAATGTGGGCGTATCAAATTGCTTAAGCGTCCTAAGTGAAAACACATGAGGAGGAGGAGGAGGCAGAGGAGATTGGATTCATACCCCGCCCCTCACTCAGAATCTCAGAGCGGCTGACAAACACCTTTCCCTTCCCCTCCCCACAACAGACACCCTGTGAGGCAGGTGGGGCGGAGAGAGCTCTGAGAGAAACGGCTCTTTTTCAAGGACAGCTGTGACAGAACTATGGCTTTTGCCCAAGGGCATCGAGCAGCTGCAGGGGGAGGAGTGGGGAATCAAACCCGGTTCTCTCAGATTAGAGTCCGCTCACATAACCACTGCACCACACCACTACACCAAACTGATGTTGTCCTTCGTAATAATACAGCAATGGTTCGAGATCTGTGGAGAAATGCTACCATAGCAGAATTCTCTTCATATCTCTCTTTCCTTCAGCCCAACACATTAGGAGTCCGGCGGCACCTTTAAGACCAACAAAGGTGTATTCACGGTATGAGCTTCCATGTGCATGCGCACTTTTTCAAATAAACCTTTGTTGGTCCTAAAGGTGCCAGTGGACTCTCAATGTGTTCTGCTGCTTCAGACCAACACGGCTGACCGACTGGATCTTCCTTCAGTCCAGATCCTTTGAAGTGTGCCTTTTGTCCCCCAGTGCTATGGTCGGTGTGGTCCGTACCTATGGTCCTGACAGGCCATCTGATTCAGAGCGCCACTCGTGTTCCGGTACATGCACAAGACGCCACCGAACCAGGGGCCGCATTGGCACGAGCCTCGTGTGCAAATGAGAATTGCTGCGCTGAGACGGATCACACTTTATGTCTACCTTTGGCTACCTCCATCCAGGGCATCCCAGCAGTTTGGTTTTCTGGGATTTGTTGTTGTCGTCGAGTTTGGTTTTCTGGGATTTGTTGTTGTCGTCATTAGGTTGGCTCTGTTTTCGGTCTCTTCGTCCGGTGATGTTCAATGGCTTGTCAGCCACACGTGGCTCTTTGACGTGCCAGCTGTGGATCCTCCAGGGGTCATTCCGTAGAAAAAGAGGTGCAAGAACTCATTAGAATAACTCATTAGCATAACTTATTTGCATATGCCACACCCTCTGACATCACCGGAAGTGTGTCAGAAGGCAACACCCACCGCTCAGGCTCCATTGGACTGTTTTGGAGGGCTAGCTATGGAGGGTGGGGGGGAACGTGCTGATCTGTCCTCACAGAGGAGGGAGAGCTTGTACCGGAATAAAACCTGGTCTTAAAGGTGCTACTGGACTGTTTTGGACCGGGGGCCAGGGGAAGCTCTGCAACTTACCTGGCTGCTTCTTGCTCTGACTGAGGGCTGCTGGGAGCAGGGGGTGGGGCTTGTTGCATGTGCCCACCCCCTGGGCTCTTTACTGCCGGAGCTCCTCTCCTGTGCGCTCCTGCAGGAAATGACCCCTGGGCTCCTCCAATGGGACACCTACCCCATGTTTCAGGAAAGTGCCCTGAATGGTAGGCAGGTATTTTTGCGTTTTGTGTTTTTCAGGACACATTTTTTTCTTCTCACATTAACACAGAGGGTACTCCATCTTTCTGTGTTATTCCTCTGAGGATGCCAGTCACGGCTGCTGGCGAAACGTCAGGTCCTACAATGCCACGACCACGGCCCTACAGCCCGGAAAATCTACAACAACTAACGAACTCTGGCCCTGAAAGTCTTCGACAACATATTGAATGAATGAGCCTTTTCATTTTTAGGATTGGGGGGGGAGGCTTATTAGAATCATAGAGTTGTAAGGTACCTCCAGGGTCATCTAGTCCAGCCCCCTGCACAATGCAGGAACTTCACAAATACCTCCCCACACACACACACCCAGTGACCCCTGCTCTATGTCCAGAAATGGGGGGGGAGATACACCCTCCAGGATCTCCGGCCAAACTGGCCTGGAGAACAATTGCTTCCTGTCCCCAGAGTGGCGATAGTCATTTCCCCGGGCGTGTAAGAAAGGGCCACGAGAACTAAGCCCTGAGGCAACCCTTCCTGCCCTGCCTCTCAGGATCTGCCTAAGTTCACAGACTCCGCATTGCTGCCAGATGGCCTCCAAAGAAGGAGAGCCCACCACCTCCCAAGGAAGCGCGTTCCACCGAGGAAGCCCTCTGTCAGGAAGTAAAGGAAGTATTGGCTTCTAAAGACCTATGTGGCTTGGGGGACCAGCATATTTTAAGGTCTGCCAATTCCCATACAAATCTGTCCATCCGTTGCGGTCATCTTTGAGGGCCTGCTTCAGGTGTCCCCATCATCGGTGCCACTAAAACCGTGGAATTCCCTCCACAGGGGGAGAATCGCACGTGTCCCCTCTCACGTTATCGTCTGCCTGCGGGTGATGACCTTCGGCTTAGCATTCTCTTACTCACCCCCTGGGGCTGCGGTGGCTCAGTGGTTAAGACGCTGAAGCTGCAGACCGGAAGGTCGATAGTTCAGCAGTTGGAGACCCGAGTGCCACATGGCGGAGGGAGCTCCCGTCCCTGGTCCCAGCTCCTGCCAACCTAGCAGTTCGAAAGGAAGGAATGGCAAGTAGGTAAATAGGTACCGTTTCGGTGGGAAGGGAACAGCGTTCCGTGCGCCTCGGCGTCTAGCAATGTTCCCGCTAAGCTGTGGAGTCTTGTGAGCAAAAATTCTGCTTTGTGAGCTACTGGCATTAAAGTTGTGAGCGAGCGATTCGACTACTGCATAAACTAGTTGGCTCTGGAGCCATCCTTCCTGCGCGAAGACAAAAACGTATGAGCTGGGGGCTAAAAAAACTGTGAGCTAGCTCACATTAACTCAGCTTAGAGGGAACACTGGCGTCTAGTCATGCCGGCCACGTGACCGCATAAAATGTCTTCGGACAGCGCCGGCTCTTCGGCTTGGAGACGGAGATGAGCACCGCAGCCCTAGAGTCCGATTCGACTGGCTCCCGAGCAAGGGAAACCTTGCTCACCCCCTCGTCCTGTTTATATTTTTTGTGTGTGTGTTCATATGTATTGTTTTTAAAGCTGGTTTCTGATTTTTTCTAACCTGTGTGCCACCCTAGCGAGGTGGAAAGGCAGGATAGAAACACAATAACTTGAGTTTTGGTTGTGTTGCAGGTGGAGTCACCGGAGCTTCCGGAAGAGGTCAAGCACTGGCTGAAATACAATGAAGCCAACAGCCAGAGATTGAGAGCGGAGAGCAACAACCAGAAGAACGAGAAAGAGCAGTAGCTCTTCCTCACTTGTCCCCCCACCACCACCCGTGCTTCACCCACGGTGGACTCAAACCTGCTCTTCAGCGAAACCATTCGGGATCATGGAGCCTCTTCTCTTCCACGGCCGCGAAGAAGAAAGCCTCGATGCGCCCCACATGACACCCTCGACGGCAGCGACACGAAAGCCACAGGAAAGCATCAATCGCAAGGTTCTGAGGAACTGGGCTCATGTAGCTAGGTATCAATTTGGCCGATTCGGGAAGCGCTGCGGTGACACACACACACACCCAAGCAGCAAACTGCCGATGGCCTAGTCTTAGTTGTTTTGTGAAGGAGACATCTGCGTATGCCCTGGATTTCAAGCTGCCGTCGGAGTGCCGTCGGACCATCCGAGGGAAAACCATAGAGTTTTAGCAGGGCCATAGCCGGCGGCGGGGCGCACGGGGCTCCACCCCTTTCACGTTTGCAGTGCCCCCGCCCCGTTCCCCCCCACACACACACACTGTGGCCAGAGGACACGGCACCGGCCGTGTGTGGCTCAAAGGGAGCCTCCTCCGTCCCCAACATCTTGACCGCGGCTGCTCTGCTGGGCCCATTTGGGCCTGTCCCGCCTTCCAGAACACCACTCTCTCACCCGCCGTGGGCCGCGCTCCAGGCCCCGTGTCTCAGCACCCGTCCAAGAGGAGCTGCTGCCTCTTGCCAGTTTGGTGAGCCAGTTTGGTGTCGTGCTTAAGTGTGCAGACTCTAATCTGGGAGAACCGGGTTTGATCCCCCACTCCTCCACTTGCACCTGGCTGGATGATCTTGGGCAAGCCGTAGTTCTCTCAGAGCTGTTCTTGAAAAAGAGCAGTCTCTGTCAAGAGCGCTATGATAACATCACTCCTCCATTTTTCATTCAACTTATAATGGTAACGTTCCCACTTTTTTCTTCATTTGTATGTTTTAAAATTCAAATCACTTGTCTTGCAATTTTACTTAAAACTGTCACCTTGGAATAATCAAAGCTAGGATATTAACAGCATCATCTCTTCTGCTGTATAACTTGCAATTTGCGTTAGGAATTTAACCTAATTGTTGGCCAATAATTTGTCAAAGAGCAGAAATATCCAAAATAAATGGAGTATAATACTGAATCTAATTGTTGCACTTATTTTTAGTACTATGAGTTGTGCCATTATTTAGCTTAATCCTAAGGATGATAATGCTATTTTTAGTGCGCTTAAGTCTAAAGACTAAAAGCCCACTAGCTTTCTTGATTGACTCCCAGTAGTTTTGAACATGAAGTAAATCGAGTGTAGTTTTAAGTATACAGTTTCTGCGACTCAGCTCAGACACTTCGCAGTAATATTTAAATAACGTTTTCTAGACTGCTTTGTAGCCCTTTTCTAGTTGTTTATTTTCTCTTACTACCATATAAACATGTAAACACTTAATCTTGCCACAAATAAGCAATAAATACAGCCATGTAAGATGTAAGACTATGATAAGGCAGTCAAACATATTATTCTGATTTAAGAACCCCCCCTCCTGCCGTGGAGCGACCGTTCAAACAAGACTGCAAAAGAGAAGACCTGAAGCACGACACACGTGTCTGTGTAGATTCTTCCACTAACAGTCCTCTCCCTCCCCTCACCCCCTGCTCCGTTAACGTAATTACATTTGTTTCGTATTTAATTTAATTAGCACCCCCTCCCCCGAAAAAATCCTGGCTATGGAGCTGGGAGTAAGCAACTCAACATGCCTGGACACTAGGGGGCGCTACATAACCGTAAGGGTGTATGGGTGTTATCTCCTTGAATGGGATGCCTCTCTTTGTCTTCTTTTAAAATATATTATCAATTCAAATACACAACTTATTATTAATAGTTATACATCCTTTTCTCCGATATCCCACCCCCTCTGGCTTCCCACAGTGCTCCAACCTCCAGCCCAATTCTTACATTTTCTCTGTTTTCCCCTTGTTCTTTAATCATATACTACCGGTAGCACTTCTTCTACAATTGTTTTCTTATAATTAACCTTCTTCTATTAACATTAACATTTCAATAATTGTCAAAGCAAATTAAATTGTCCTTTACATCCCAATATTTCTTAAAGTCTTTCCAGTCTCCATAGAATTCTTCTGCTTCACGATTCTGATGCTTCCTTGTCATTTTGTCCATTTCAACCATAAATAACCATTTCTTTATCCAATCCCCAATTTCTGGGGTTCTGTCTTGTTTCCAGCATTGAGCATAAGTCATTCTGGCGGTTGTGATCATATACCACATCAGAGTCCTTTTCGCCATGTTGACTTCTTCCATTTTAAGTCCCAACAGTAATATTTCCGGTTCTTTCTTAAAGTTACATTTCACTCTTTTTTCCCATTTCTTTATGTACCTCAGCCCAATAACTTTTTGCTTTTTCACATGTCCACGATGCCTCTCTTTGTCTTAACCTGGGAGCTGCCCTCTCACCCCACTCCTCTCTCTCCCTTTGTCCTCTCACTCTCTGTGCATGGCCTTCCACGGACACACTCATCTCAATAGGTCTGTCCTGTAGCGACAAGGCCCTCATAACTCCCACACACATGATGCTGGACAAGATGGCCACGAGATCAGGGCATCCCAAGGGACCTTTTGCAGTTCCGCAGGGCCTGCAAGACGGAGCTCTTCTGCCAGGCTTTTAATTAGGGCGACGGACGCCCCTCCCCCTTTACTGGGCCTCCTCTCAATGGGTCAGAACTGCATATTAGATTTGGCATCTGTGAGGTTTTGATGTCGATGACAACGGCACTGGATGAAGGCCGTTGTAGTATTTTATTAGTGTTTTCATTGTATTAATTGTATATATTGTATTTTATTAAATTTGATGTGACCCGCCCTGAGCCTGCCATGTGGTGGAGGGCGGGATATAAGTCAAATGAAATAATTAAATAAATTTGTGATAGGGAAGGTACTTTTTAGACCAGTCTTCCCTCTTTCCTTTCAACTGCAACCTGAATGTGAACTGAATCTACTTGAATATACCCCTTGGGAGATTTATTTATTGCACTCAGTATCGCGCTTCTACGACTGGGCAAAGCTCTGCTATATTAGCCACATATCCCAATAGTTACCAGGGGACATGGGGAAGAAAACTGTGTAAACTGTTTAATTATACTTTGTTGGGAAAGTTGGATCGGCAGCCTACAGGCACAAACCTGTAATGTTGAGCTACCGGGACTCGTCTGTTAATATTTTCACTTTAGACAGAGGTTCTATTATGGTAGCTTTGCTTCTTAGTTATACAGGTGCTCACACATACCTGCAGGCCAGAAGGTACTGTGTGTGCCCTTTACCACGCATACCTCCAACTCTGCCCATGGCCTTCCTAGGGCTGGAATTGGAGAAACTTTTTTTTTTAATCCCAGATTAAAACCTAGCTAGATGGGATTTTGGTTTAGCACATCCAGTCCATACAACGTTGCATGATTTGTGCCCTAGACTGAGAGGAAGGCAGAGCAAACCTAGCCTTGGCCAGTCAGATGACTGAATGTACACCAAAACCTTGGCGTTCTCCAGTGGTATGTGGTGCTTTCATGTCGAGCTACATGGTACCATGAGGATCAGCCCAAGGCATTTAGTGATCAAAGCAGATGGAATGCGCAGTCCAAAAGGGTAGCCTGTACTGGACTGTTCTTGGAACATGCATGATTGTTCTTGAGAGCTGGGATAGAGCAGGTAGAGAAAGAGGTACTTTTCTCCCTTTCTCACAATACAAGAACTCGTGGGCACTCCATGAAATTGCTGAGCCGTCGGGTTAGAACGGATAAAAGGAAGTACTTCTTCACCCAAAGAGTGATGAACACATGGGATTCACTGCCACAGGAAGTGGTGGCGGCTACAAACATGGACGGCTTCAAAAGGGAATTAGATAAATATATGGAGCAGAGGTCCATCAGTGGCTATTAGCCACAAGGTATAGATAGGGGCTCTGGGGCAAGTGAGGCTCTGTCTTCTTGGTGCTTGGGGGGGTCAACAGTGGGAGGGCTCCTAGTGTCCTGGCCCCACTGGTGGACCTCCTGATGGCACTGGTATTTCTGGCCACTGTGTGACAGAGTGTTGGACTGGATGGGCCTTTGGCCTGATCCAACATTGGCGTCTCTTATGTTCTTATGTACCCCGTCCTTGACTAGCACGTTGGAAAGGCTGCGACTCTGAGACTGCAGACGATGTCACAAGAGAGCCAGTTTGGTGTAGTGGTTAAGTGCGCGGACTCTAATCTGGGAGAATCGGGTTTGATTCCCCA
>NW_015167674.1:27761-44842 GCF_001447785.1 Gekko japonicus
GGTAGGGGGGGGGGGGGGGGGTTCTGCATGTCTTACCGACATGCCTCGTTTGCACGGATATGTCCCCCCCCACCCACAAACTTGCTACGGAATTGGGGAAGATCCACATTTAAATAAAAACAAGTACCACCGTTATGCCTAAGGTGGCCCTGGATTGTTGAAGAAGCACTTCACCCGGAAGGTTTCTTAGCTGCAGGCATTTCTACGTGAAACTTTGTACATGTATGTTAGATCGGTTTGAAGACATTAAAGAATTATTATGAAAAGCATTTGTGGAATGAATTGTTTCTCATGGGGCACGCGAGCCAGTCTTGTGTACACAGGCCTTGCATGCATATGGTTTAGCAGCTTTATAGGGGGGAGGTTGGGAAAGGGCCGCTCTGAACTACTAATCGGCAGGCTGGTAGCTACGGTGGGGCTTTGGGGGGCTCCGCCCCCTTTCTTAAAGGCACAGCCCTACAAGAATTTCTCCTGTAAATGCTTTCCCCCCATCATTTTAAAACATTTTAAAGGCGTGTGCTCCTTTAAGCATAGTGGGGTGCACTAGTTGACTAATTTCCACACTGAGCAAGGGGGTTGGAGTAGGTGACCTCTAGGATCCCTTCGAACTCTGTGTCAAGAAACTGGTGTCCTTTAAGAGAGTTTTCCTGCCTGTGAGCTTTCTTGACTATAGGAGTCATCACCCTCCCCTGCCGGCTTGTGATCAGAATTGTTGCTTAGGCTGGCAGAAGTGATCAACTTGCAGCAGCTGAGAACTGCCATCTAAAGTGGTTGACAGCTTGCAATTTAGAGATCTATCCTGATAACAGCTTGCTATTGGCTAAGTGGCTTTTCTTTCTGCACTGTGCACTTCAGCCCCACCAGAAAAAAAATTGCCCCACAAGCCACAAAATCCTGCTAATAAGCCACAAGCCTGCTAATAAGAAAACAAAATAGCAGATAAGGACTGATGCATCACAAAGGGGGGGGGTTCCCCCCATGGTAGTCATGTTGCTGGTGTGCAGGCTTCCCAAGTACTTACCGTGATTCGGCGGGGGACACAGACGTCTTCGCAGGATCATTCCCGCGGGGACAACAGACGAATGCCATCGCCAGGAAGTGACGCCAGGCGACGCTCTGGCAATGGGGCGGAAACTCGATGGTACCATCGAGTTTTCAGCCCCATTGCCAGAGTGCTGCCCGGCGTCACTTCCTGGCGATGGCATGTTGCGTTACAGGGAGGAATGTTCCAGCTGGGGAGCATGTGTCCCTCGCCGGATCACGGCAAGTACTCGGGAACCCTACTGGTGTGGTTGTCGGTTGATTCACGCATGCAACCGAGGCTCCACACAACAGAGGATAATCTGGTTTTGCAGGAACAAGAAAGGGAAAGAAACTAAACCTAACAAAGAACTCCAAAACCAAGCAAAGGTTAGTGGAAAGGAGGGCCAAAATTAAAACCTTTTCATAAAAAGAGGTACATGTATTTATTGATAATATCAAATTAAAACATATATAGGGGCCCAATTACAACCAATATATATAAAAAGTACTTACCATGATTTGGCGGGGGACACATACATCTTCGCAGGATAATTCCCGCGGGGACAACAGACGCGCCGCACCATGCCGTTGCCAGGAAGTGACGCCAGGCGACGCTCTGGCAATGGGGCTGGAAACTCGATGGTACCATCGAGTTTTCAGCCCCATTGCCAGAGTGCTGCCCGGCGTCACTTCCTGGCGATGGCATGGTGCGTTACAGGGAGGAATGTTCTGGCCAGGGAGCATGTGTCCCCCGCCGGATCACGGTAAGTACTTGGGAACCCTACTGGTGTGGTTGTCGGTTCATTCACGCATGCAACACAACACAGGATAATCTGGTTTTGCGCCATGATCAGCTGTGGTTTCCCTTTCCCACTGCGTGTGGCTTATATCTCCCTCCCTGCTCAAGCACGTGAAGATTAAAGCCTGGTGAGATTGTTTGGGTTCATGATAAAATAATAACACGGGGGACAATCCGTGAGAATGCACACTCTTGGGTAGTCACCCCAAAAGGGAAATTTAGGGGGAAGCAGTTTTCATCTGACGGGAGTTTACCAGAAAGAAACCTCCCATGACATTAATAAAGGGGAGATAGGACCAGTGGCCGGCAGACCATGGAGGAGGTTGAAAACCCAGGCACAATCCAGACCCGGCCGCTGGAGGAAGAACTTCATGCATCCAGAGAAGAGGAATCTTTCCCTCCCTACTACAGAACAAAGAGTGGTCGCCAGGGGTCATTTTGTTGAAAAAGAGGTGCAGGAGCTCATTAGCAGAACTCATTAGCAGAACTTATTTGCATATGCCACACCCCATGACATCACCGGAAGTGTGTCAGAAGGCAACACCCACCACTCAGGCTCCACTGGACTGTTTTGGATTGCTAGCTATTGGGGGGGGATGTGCAGATCTGTCCTCACAGAGGAGGGAGAGCTTGTACCTGAATAAAGCTTGGTCTTAAAGGTGCCACTGGACTGTTTTGGGCCGGGGGGGGCTCTGCAACTTACCTGGCTGCTTCTTGCTCTGACTGAGGGCTGCTGGGAGCAGGGGGTGGGGCTTGTTGCATGTGCCCGCCCCCTGGGCTCTTTACTGCCGGAGCTCCGCTCCTGCAGGAAATGACCCCTGGTGGTCGAAGGTTCAGCCAACACAGACAATGGATTTGTAGGACTTAAGGAGAACTATCCTAAGAATGTCAATATCAGCTTTTTTTAAAAAATGCTTTTAAGGGGTGAGAGGAGAGAAGTTCAGAGTTCGTTAGAGATCTGACTCCGTAAGAAGGCATATGGGTTTCCTGGGCCTCACTTTCAAAAGGGGCTTCTGACAGGGGAGTTGAACTTGAGGATTCAGCAAAGCAGGTCAAGGGGGAGCAGGGGAGCACCCCTCTAGTCTGAGTTCCCTGTGCAGGATTAAGCCCTTCACGCCAGTCCAGGGATGAGAGGGAATCCTGTACTTTTACAGTACATTAAACAACAACCCACGAGATGGTCTAAACCCTCTCTGGTTTCAGAACAATATGCCACCAGAACCTCTACATTAGTTCCCCCCAACCTGAGATTAGAGGTTCAAACTCTCAGTTGGTATCTGGAACTTAACACATTAGCAACTCTACTCAGAGCTGCACACTTTACGCTTAATGGTAGCTCGTGGTCAGCTTAGGCACTTGAGTTTAGACTTGGAACTCAGGTACAACATCAGAGACCATTTAGAAACAAGAATAATTTTTTATTCAGTACAGAGCTTAACACAGACTACCAGAGTTTACCAAAATAACAAGCCTAAGGCGATTTGCCTTAACTACACAGTAAAAGATACATATTTACCAAGTTCAGGAATATTCAACAGTCCAAGGGATTTTGAAGGCAAAATCCATCTTTGCTCAACCATGTGGTCCAATTCACAAAGCCAGTCTTTTGTCCCTCAAGGGCTGCATTTCATGTGCAATAAAACAACTAGAGACAGCAGGAGCAGAGAGCAAGCATACGGCAGCTCTCTCATTGGGATCAAACAATTATAGTTCAATTCCAGTCATGATCAGCCGTGGCCATTCGGCCAATCATGAGTGGACATAGGTGTGTCCAATTGTTGGTTGCCATAGCTGCAACACAGGAATGGCTAGAAGGTTGGAGACTCCTCCTGCAGTCAGGTGACCCAGCTTCCAGCTACTTCATTTAGTACATGACTTGTTGCATGTGGGGCCAGAAAGTGTAGCCATGAGGTCTGGCGTTTGGCATGGAAGTGTGAAAGAATGTGGGTTTATGGCATGGCTATTTAGGCCATTTGGCCTTACCATGTGGCTAGCAAGAGGAAACAAGGCACAGCATGTTATCAGAATGTCATCACAAGAGAAGGCATGGACTTTTAGAAATCAATATTTCTATACATTCCCGAAAAAGGATTTTGACCACATGGTGACTTGCCTGCCGGGTGCAAAGGTTCTTCGCATCCAGGGGTCATTTCCTGCAGGAACTCCAGCAGTAAAGAGCCCAGGGCGCGGGCACATGCAACAAGCCCCACCCCCTGCTCCCAGCAGCCCTCAGTCAGAGCAAGAAGCAGCCAGGTGAGTTGCAGAGCTTCCCCCGGCCTCCAGGTCCAAAACAGTCCAGTGGCACCTTTAAGACCAAGTTTTTATTCAGGTACAAGCTCTCCCTCCTCTGCGAGGACAGACCTGCACGTCCCATAGCTAGCAATCTAGAACAGTCCAGTGGAGCCTGAGTGGTGGGTGTTGCCTTCTGACACACTTCCGGTGATGTCAGGGGGTGTGGCATATGCAAATAAGTTATGCTAATGAACTCCTGCACCTCTTTTTCTACTAAATGACCCCTGCTCACAGCACATACTGTTTAGATTGGTTGAGATATAGTGCTGGAGAAGAATCAACAGGCAAGAGGCACGTTGGTATCAGTGATACTGGGAATGTCGATTTGGACCTGGAGGAATAATTTAGCTTACTAGGCAGAAAGTTGAAGGCCTGGACCTCAAAGGTAATATTCTCAGAATTGCTATCAGTTCCATGTGCAGGGCCAGCAGGACAGGACCCTACAGTAGGGGTCACACAATGTATGGATGAGAAAGTGGTGCTAGGAGGAAGGGGTTTAGATTTGTTAGGCACTGGAGAACTTTCTGGGACAAGCCAAACTTGTACAAAAGGGACGGGCTTCACTTGAGCCAAAAGGAAACCTTCTCTTTGGCACTTAGTATCAAAAAAGTGATGCCAAATATTAAAAATCACACATCGAAAACTGACGTGCTTGGGAGAAGGCTAGGTTAGAACTAGGCCATGTGGGAGACAGCCCCTTCCATGTCAAGGAGAAAAGTTCTAGTCAGGATCACCAGGAAGAACCCAGAAGTGATGTCAGTCCTCTCTAGGAATCACTGGAAACTCCGTGGTAAAACCATAGAGTTTCCAGTGATTCCTAGAAAGGACTGACATCTCTTCTGGGTTTTCCGCAAAAGTGACACCATGCCATTGACCAAACTGCCATTTTTGGTTTATTTTTCTCCTACCACCGGCTGGGTTGCCAGCAGTATGTCTCTTGCCATAGTGGGAAACCTATACGCCCTGGCTAGAAACTTACTCCTTGACATGGAATTGCAGAAGGTGAAAAATAAAATTACTGATGTGAGACAGTGTACAAGCCCGTAGAGTCTTTGTTATCTTGTAGCTATTGAGAGTATAATGGTTCAAGTATAATTTGGGGGGCACAATTCAATGTGCAGATACCCCTTTCCCCATCCCAAACATACATGCAGTCACATGAGTCATGAAAGGATGTTCTTTTTTTAATTTTGAAATTACATTTCATACATTTCTGAAAGTATACCATGGCCTATACTTGGGCTTTTCTACTCTGTCCCAACATCTCACTTTTCTTCTTTGCAGACTATTTGTAACATCTTTCTTAGTCTTAAGGGGTTAGCCTGTTATTACTTTGCATTTTTATAATTCTAAAGGACCAACATGGTTGCAAGTGTTTTATAAGTAGACCAATTCACTTTAATGCTTCCACCACCACCCCGGCCTTTTAAATTGCAATATCCTGAATCACCCCCCCCCCAAAAAAAAATAATTTTGTCTTCCAGGTCTCACATGATATATAAAATCATTGAGCGGCATAGTTGTTCTTGCCCCATAGTAGTTTGGGGTGAATATTTCTTTCAGCTTCTGCCATAGTAGCAAGTGCAAAAATTCAAGGGGCTACTTCATTGCACTTATAAACCTCAGTTAGGCCCTCGTCACATGGAGATTTTGCTGCACGAAAGGCACGAATGTCGGGCGGATTTTCAGGGCGCGATCACACCGCAAAATCTGGGAAGCGTAGTGCTAACCCGTGGTGTCCCGCCGAAGATGCAGAGTTAAAAAGTACCAAGGAAAGTGCACTAGTATCTGGAAAACACGCGGCACAGGCGGACGTCTGATCGTGGGATCACTAGTATCCCGTGGCATCTGGCGCCGGTCCACATCCCATCGCAAACCAGATGTTTTTCGTAAGCGCACCGCCCCCCCCCCCCCCCATTATCTGGCCCGTGTGACTAGGGCCTTTGTGTGATAAGTGGGGGTAGTTCCAAAAGTAGACTCTGTGTTAGTGCCTAAACCAAGCTGCAGAAAGAGCTTCCCAATTGGAGAGTTGATTGGTGTCTCTTAGCCAGAGGTCGATTCGGGGGGATCGCAGGGGATCGCCGATCCCCCGGGTGAGGTGCGGGGGGAGGGGCACCTGCACACACCCCGCCCCCCCTCTCGCCGCCCCCGCCCCCACTTTGCGCGCTGGGGATGTAGGTCTCGTCATAGTCCTCCTTCAGAATGAGCTGGTCTCCAATCCGGATGGCTGGCCCAGCCATGCCCGGCCCCGGAGCACCCGGCTACCGGCGGCAGCGGCGAGAAGGAGGAGGAGAGGGAGACCCGCGCCCCTTGCCCGCGCAGGCAGGCAGGCAGCGAGCGAGCCCACTCCCCCGCCGGCCCACATATTGGGATATGTTATTGTGTGACCTTATGACACACTTCAGGTGATGGCAGGGGGTGTGGCCTTATGACACACTTCCGGTGATGTGAGGGGGTGTGGCCTTATGACACACTTCTGGTGGTGTCAGGGGGTGTGGCATATGCTAATGAGTTATGCTAATGAGTTCCCCTAGCTCTTTTTCTACGAAACGACCCCTGCTCTTAGCTATTTTAGTGGCCTTTGTTTAACATCCTTGCACCGCTGGCTGCCCAGTTTCTATTTACAACCAGATGTGTGTGTGTGTGCATGAGTATGTGAAAATGTCCCTGGTTAGTAGGGTGCTTTCTCCCTTCCACCAGCAGTTTCTCCCTCCTGCCTGTGCGCAAGGAACACTGCAACTGGTAGTGCTTGTCACATAGTGAAAGTACAGATCTCCCTATCTCTGCAGGTCATCTTTGTAAACACACAAGAAGGAGGAGGAGGAGGAGATTGGATTTATACCCCGCCCTTCACTTGGAGTCTCAGAGCACCTTACAAAGTCCTTTCCCTTCCCCTCCCCACAACAGACACCCTGGGAGGGAGGCGGGGCTGAGAGAGCTCTGACAGAAACGGCTCTTTTTCAAGGACAGCTCTGACAGAACTGTGGCTTGCCCAAGGTCATCCAGCAGCTGCAAGTGGAGGAGTTCTCCCAGATTAGGGTCCGCGCACTTAACCACTACACCAAACAAGCACATTCACCCTGCCATAGAGAAGGGCCTGGGCTGGGTCGCCAACTCACTCTTCAGAATTTTTTTTGTTCTGCTCCGCCGTGCCTTCTCGTTGGCTCCAGGCTCTCACAATATGATCCCCTTTATGTAGGTCCACATCATAGTAAAGGTAAAGGTTCCCTTGCTCGAAAGCCAGTTGAATCCGACTCTAGGGTTGCGGTGCTCATCTCCATTTCCAAGCCAAAGAGCCAGCGCTGTCTGAAGACATTTCTGTGGTCATGTGGCGGGCATGACTAAACACCAAGGCGCAAGGAACGCTGTTACCTTCCTACTGAAGTGGTACCTATTTATCTACTTGCAATTTCTTGCTTTCGAACTGCTAGGTTGGCAGGAGCTGGAACTAGAGACGGGAACTCACTCCGTCATGCGGCACACTCGGGTCTCAAACTGCTGAACTACCGACCTTCCACAGCCTGCAGTTCAGTTCACACCATAGATTCAGTGAAATAAATGGCCATAAATATCCTCAAGCATATTCACAGTAATGGGGTTGCAGCCTCGGTCGGACAGGCCCCCAAATCTCCAGGCCCAGGTAAAGTGTCACCGCCACCTGTACGTGGGCCCAGAATTTTGTATCTGCCTTTGGCCATGGTAATTTCAACTTCCAATATCCTTATAGGGTTGCATGGTCTGTTGCACTACACAGGGGTTATTACTGTGATAAGTGCGCTAAATTAAATAATACAGTACTGCAAAAATCAGAAAATGTATGCTGTTTAAATAGGTTAAAGTGATATGCTTTTTTTTACAAGGTTGGAATACAAAAATACAGTCAGTTTCAAATAAACAGAAGTGGTTTTTAACGAAGGAAATGATGTTAATGACGTGCTCCGGAATGTCCTGTGTCGTTTCGACATTCCTTCTTCTGAACAAGATTCTATCTACAAATAAACATTTACAACAAGATTTTTCTTCAAGGATACTCCAATCCAAATAGCCTAATTAATGTAGAAGACAATAGGGCCATAGATATGAAGAATTTAGATTTGTAGTACTGGAAATAATCAAGAGCAATCCCTACTCCAGACAAGACACAGAAGATCTTACTGCGCAGGGAGGCTTATTGGATGTATAGATTAAACACATGTCATCCTCATGGTTTGGATCTTTCTTTGGATCTTTCTAGCAAACCCTGACTGTTCCCTGGAAGGCCAGAGATTGAAGCTGAAGCTCAAATACTTTGGCCACCCAATGAGAAGGGAGCACTCACTGGAGAAGACCCTGATGCTGGGAAAGATTGAAGGTCAAAGAAGACGAGTACGGCAAAGGATGAGATGGTTAGACAGTGTCATAGATGCAACGAACATAAAATTGAGCCAACTTCAGAGGACGGCGGAAGGCCGGAAGGCCTGGCGGGATCTGGTCCATGGGGTCGCGAAGAGTCGGACTCGACTGTGCAACTGAACAACAACAACAAAAAGCAATTTGTAATTGTCTATGAAATTATGGTTTCTTCGGTTCCTCTATGGAACTTTGTCCCTAGTTCCTAAATGTAAGTAGTTTCAGGATGGGAAATGTAATATTTGCTTCTATTCAGCACTTCTATTCATGTTTAAAATGGAAAATGTGTGACACCTGTTAAGGCATTCCATTTGACTGTAACTCGCCCGAAATGAATTTTCTACTAGCAATTGTGCTTTGTTATTGGTAAGTTATTTAAACATTTTGAAAATGTATATTGTATAGGTAGTTCTTACTATAGTGATGGTTTGCCAATTTATTCTTTATAGACTTTTGAAGAGCCAGTTTGGTGTAGTGATTAAGTGCGCGGACTCTAATCTGGGAGAACCGGGTTTGATTCCCCACTCCTCCACTTGCACCTGCTGCTGTGACCCTGGGTCAGTCACAAGCTCTGGCACAGCTGTCCTTGAAAAAGAGCACTTTGTGTCAGAGTTCTCTCAGCCACTTCTCTCTTCTTCTTCTGAAGAAAAAATATGTGAGCATCAGGCTTCATTTCTACTCTTATAGATGAGACAAAAAACTGGAAATTATCTGTATGTATAAGAATTTTTATTTGAAACTGACTGTGTTTTTGTATTCCAACCTTGTAAAAAAGGCATATCACTTTAACTTATTTAAACAGCATATATTTTCTGATTTTTGCAGTACTGTATTATTTAATTTGGCGCACTTATCACAGTAATAATCCCTGTGTAGTGTATATTGTATATTGTATAGGTAGTTCTTACTATAGTGATGGTTTGCCAATTTATTCTTTATAGACTTATGAAGAGCCAGTTTGGTGTAGTGATTAAGTGTGCGGACTCTAATCTGGGAGAACCGGGTTTGATTCCCCACTCCTCCACTTGCACCTGCTGCTGTGACCTTGGGCCAGTCACAAGCTCTGGCACAGCTGTCCTTGAAAAAGAGCAGTTTGTGTCAGAGCTCTCTCAGTCCCACCCACCTCACAGGGTGTCTGTTGTGGGGAGGGGGAGGGAAAGGAGTTTGTCAGCCGCTCTGAGACTCCAAGTGAAGGGCAGGGTATAAATCCAATCTCTTCTCTCTTCTTCTTCTGAAGAAAAAATATGTGAGCCTCAGGCTTCATTTCTACTCTTATAGATGAGACAAAAAAACTGGAAATTATCTGTATGTATAAGAATTTTTATTTGAAACTGACTGTGTTTTTGTATTCCAACCTTGTAAAAAAAGGCATATCACTTTAACTTATTTAAACAGCATATATTTTCTGATTTTTGCAGTACTGTATTATTTAATTTGGCGCACTCATCACAGTAATAATCCCTGTGTAGTGTAATATCCATATACTGTGTACCAGGTTTGTTCCACTAGCTGGTAGGGTATGGGGTGAACTTACCAGGAGCGGGGACGGAAGAAGCCAGAAATCAACGCAACGTGCCTACGTTTCCTGGAAATGATGTACGCGCATAGGGGATAAGCAGGGGTCATTTCGTAGAAAAAGAGCTAGGGGAACTCATTATCATAACTCATTAGCATATGCCACACCCCCTGACATCAGGGGCCCGGCGGTGGACCTGCAAGGCCAGTGGGAGTGCAAGGAAGTCCCGCCAGGGCCCTCCCTGGCCCCAGGCACGCAGGGGTGGGGAGAGGCGGGAAGGAAGCAACTTACCCTCCCTCTTCTCCTGCCTCCTCCTGGCTGAATGAGGGCTGGAAGCGGGGCGGCCGGAAGCAGGGGGCAGGGCTTCGTCATGTGCCCCGCCCCCCTGCACCTCACCCGGGGGAACTGCGTTCCCCCGCATTCCCCCCCGAAATGACCTCTGGGGACAAGGCTGTGGTTTTTGGGCAAAACCTCTACCATAGAATTTTGCCCCCCAAAAAACCCCGAATCCCCCCCCTGACGTCACCAACGTTCTTACGTCACCTCCGGGCGATTTAGGCATGTTGTGCTTTTTTAAGGCTTCTTCTCTGTTTGGGGGGGGTGTAATTCTAGCGGAGACACCCGAAACAAGGGGACCCCTGCCCCCACCAGGGGGTCTGGCATTCCTATATCCTTACGCCCTAACTTGGACGGCCCAAATGATCCAGATCTCATCAGACCTCAGCAGCTAGGTGGGGGTCAGTGCAGGTTAGTACGTGAATGGGAGACCACCAAGGAAGTCGAGGGTCGCTACGCGGAGGCAGGGAAAATGGCAAACCGCCCCTAGATGTCTCTTGCCTTGGATACCCTATGGAGTTCCCATAAATAGGCTGCGACTTGACAGTGCTTTCCACCACCCACAAACTTACGATTACATTCTAAAACATACTTAACGCCCACTAAGACTCAGCAAATGAGAAAATCAGCTGGACTCAGACGAGGCAAAGGCACCTAGAAATCCAACGGATCGTCCGTATCAGTAAGGGATCAGGTTTCTAATCTGCTCTGCATCTAAGGGGAGATCATTTTCCAAAGGAGCGTTTCCGGTTTCTTCTTCCGGTGAGGACAGGAGTCTGCAGCGGCTGGAGGGGACACACGTGTCTTTCTAGGAGGGGACGGGGGTCACCAGCAGGGACTGTTGGGCCTGCTGGGGTCTTCATCAACTGGGGTACCTTAGGACGTGCTCCTTTTCCCTCTCCCATCACAGTCCAGTCCTGAGGAAGAGGAAGAAGGAAGCAGCTGAGAACCCAACCGTGATGTAGCTGATGTGAAGACCGGCTGCCCCGTCGTGGTTGCAGAGGTCCGTATTGCAGCAGGAAACCGGGCGTGTCAGACCAATATCGTCCTCACCGGATGGGATGCACTTCGAAGAACAAGCTCGTTTGACGGTGTAATCGCCCTGGAATGGATATACTACGAAACAATGAGCAAAAATAAAACAGATTAATCCTGTAGAAATGTATGCCGTGATTCTTTTTCTTTCCCCTTGTAAATGGTCTTGATTATATGCTTTGGCCCTTAGTTATACAAGGCGGGCAGCTTTGGTCCATTCCTTTCCTTCCTGGGAAAGCTTTCATAGAACCACAGGGTTGGAAGGGACCTCCAAAGCCATTCATGCAGGAAATTTACAAATACCTTTCCCCCACCCCCCACCCCCAGTGACCCCTGTTCCACACCCAGAAAAACCCTCCAAACCCGCCAGGATCCCCAGCCAAGCTGGCCTGGAGAACAATGGCTTCCTGACCCCAAAGTGGCAATCAGCATTTCCCTGGGTGTGTAAGAAAGGGCCACAAGAACTAAGCACTGAGGCAACCCTTTGAGCTGTTTGGGCTGGTTGCCACGGAGACTACACACTAGAAGCTGGAAAACACAGCCTCAGAATCAAGGTAAACAACGGAGCCAAAGGTCGGATAGCCGGGAAGTCAATTCAAGGTTGCAGGTTTCAAGGACAGGGAGTGGCTGCTACACACACAGAAGCAGGTCTGATTACGCAGAGTTACTGCCACACTGAAGCAGGAGCAAGGAGTGTTTTTGAGCAGGTCCTCCCTTCCCTGGGAGTTGAGTCTGCAATGGCTTACAGCTCCTCTCGTTGCCTTTGCAGGAGCTGGAGTCTGGCCCGCCTTCTTCACTCCTGCATAGTCAGCCTCTGGCGTGCCCTACGTCTGGGGCGCTCAGGAGAACCAGGCAGGGAGTCTGGCCTCGGGGTGTCTGCAACTGGGGGTGCCGGGCCAGGCACAGGACCCATCTCTCCTTCTGGCTGCACCTTTTGTGCAGCTACTGGGGACTCCTCCTCCTCAGGTGCTCTTGGGCTGACTCCAGAGGAGGCTGGGTTGCTCCCTGCCTCTTCCTCATCTGAGGAGTCATCAGCCTCAGCAGAGCCAGGACCCACGACACCCTTCCTGACCTCCCTCTCGTGACCTACCTGAGTTCACACAATCTGCATTGCTGTCAGATGGCCAGTGTTATGTATTGTTATCAGGGGCAGATTAACCATTAAGCCGACTAAGCACGTGTTTAGGGCACCAGGGCCAAAGGGGGCACCACAAAGTTGGGGAAAGGGTGAAAAGAAATTTACGTGGCCCAAGCTTGGCTTAGCTTGTACAGTCTATTGTGTTATCATAGGAATAAATTTTTGTATCGCTGCAACCTGCATTGTATATCTGGTCAGACAGGTCAACCACTAAAATGGACTGGGTCAGTGTGGAAAGGAGGGGGGCACCAAGATTGGTCAGTGCTTAGGGCACCAGTGAGCCTTCATCCACCCCTGATTGTTACTAGGCTTGCCAAGTCCCCCCGGGGAGCGGGGAAACCTCCGCCCCAGAGGCCTGTTCCCCGCTGCCGCCGGATCAGGCCCCAGGGGGAACTCCACCCCGACGTGCATGTCACCAGGAAGTGATGTGACCATGCCGGGCATGCTGGGGGTGGGGCCAAGGTCATCCGAGGGAAAACTCTATGGTTTTCCCTCGGATGGTCGTGGCCCCGCCCCCAGCGTGCCCGGCATCGTCACATCACTTCCTGGTGATGTGGATGCGGCGCACGTGCACACACTCCAGGATCAGCCCAGGAGTCCCCCGCTTCAGAAGAAGGGGGGACTTGGCAACCCTAATTGTTACTGAGACGGAGCTTCGTGCCAAGCTTCATAAACTGCAAGGATCCTGAGCGTCTCCCTGGGAGCCAATCAGTAGAGGACGTATTTTGGAGGGAATCATTGCTATTGGCTATTACTATAGAGAGGTAGTTATATTGAAGCAGCTAATGCCTGAGCCTTGTGTTAGATTAGCATTGCTTGCTAGCATGATTGAGCGCTTGCCCTGATTGGCTGCCCAAAAAACAGACCAATTAGAGAAGTCTAGAATGAAACAAGAAATGCAAATAAGGTAGGCTGTAGTGTTCACTGTGATTGGTTATCACTGTGTCAGGAGGTGTGGTTTTGGCTGCTCTCGGCTGTATATAAGTGGGGATTGTTGCTGGTGGTTTTGCGTGTCGTGTTCTGAGCTGAATAAAAGAAATCACTGCTGAGAAGAGCTGCCTCAAGCGCAGTATTTAATAGCCATCGAGCCTCTGCTTGGAAACCTCCCAAGAAGCAGAGCCCACCACCTCCCGAGGAAGCCTGTTCCACTGAGGAACCACTCCAACTGTCAGGAAGTCCTTCCTCATGTTTTGCCAGAAACTCTTCTGATTTAATTTCGACCAATTGGCTCTGGTCCGACCTTTTGGGGCAACAGAGAACAACTCTGCACCATTATTGTGTAGTGGGTTGACCGCGTGGCTAGGCCCACTCAGCTCCCATAACATGGTACACGCTTGACTCTTACACAACAAAGACAAAGACAAACGGCCAGGAGGCCAACTATATACATATCCAGGGGACACCCCTGGATCCCATTGGGAGGTTCGAACTTCC
Source organism: Gekko japonicus (assembly GCF_001447785.1). Taxonomy (NCBI): domain Eukaryota; kingdom Metazoa; phylum Chordata; class Lepidosauria; order Squamata; family Gekkonidae; genus Gekko; species Gekko japonicus. The sequence continues at coordinate 41,724 of NW_015167674.1, forward strand.
CTCCCCGTTTCTATTGGCTCCCTGTCGGAGAGACCAAGAGACCAGTTCCCATTGTCCATCCAGGGTCAAGCCCTGGGTAGTCGCTGGCCCCTGGTGGCGGCCAGCAGACACAACAACCATCCTCTCTATAGGACAGCCCTTCAAGGACTTGAAGATGGTTATCGTATCCCCTCTCAGTCGTCTCCTCTCCCCTCTCGGTGATTAAAATCGGCAAACCCTCTGACCTAGGCGGACCAGGTTCCTCCAGGCAGCTGGTGAGGGGTGGGGGTGAGCTCACCAGGAGCTGGGAGTTTCTTCCCATGTTTCGGTGATGTGCCCACGTGACTTCCAATGTGACCCGGAAGTGATGTAGGCATGTCGTGGACATCAGGGCAACGCTCTCTTTTTTGGGCAAAATCTCAATGGTAGAATTAGCTTCCACCACGGAGTTTTGGCTAGGGTTGCCAAGTCCACTTACCCTTGCCGGCGGGGGAGCCTTGCCGGGCTCCGGGAGCTCTCCCGTGACATGTGTGTATGCACGCGCCGCCAGCACGTCACAGGAAGTGACGTGCTACGTCGCTCACGTTGAGGGCGTGGCCCAGATCATCGGAGGGAAAACCATAGAGTTTTCCCTCCGACGATCTGGGCCACACCCCCAATGTGAGCGACGTGGCTGCATCACCTTTGGTGACACAGCTTCGGGGGGCGGAGTTCCCCCTGGGGCCTGATTCCGCGGCGGCGGAAATCGGGCCTCCAAAGCGGGGGTTTCCCCGCCCCCACTTGGCAGCCCTAGTTTTGGCCCAAAAACCAGAGTGTTGCCCTGATGTCCACGACATGCCTACATCACTGCCAGGTCACGTAGAAATCAAGTAGGCACATCACTGAAATGTTGGGTCTCTCCCTTGTTTGGTGGGTAGTTCCCCCTCAGGATGAGGAGGAGGAGAAGAAGAGGAGAGGATTTATACCCCGCCCTTCACTCGGAGTCTCAGAACGGCTTACAAACACCTTTTCCCTTCCCCTCCCCACAACAGATGCCCTGTGAGGTAGGCAGGGCTGAGAGAGCTCTTTCAAGAACTGCTCTTTCAAGAACAGCTCTGACAGAACTACGACTTGCCCAAGATCATCCAGCAGCTGCAAGTAGAGGAGTGGGGACTCAAACCCGGTTCTCCCAGATTAGAGTCCGCACTGTACTAAACCACTCACCAGCCAACTGATCTGCATTGGAGAGTAGGGGTCTGACAGCAGGGGATCCCTGCCCCCACCAGGGTATCTGGCATCCCTAAGGCCATCCCTGTTGTGAAGACTCACCATCCTCTCGGGAATGCATTTCCGTCCTGCACATGGTGTCATTTGCTGTACAGTTGACTATGTCCAGGCATTTGTCAGCGCTTACGGGGTCCCTGCAAGAATAGCACTGCAAAGCGTGGGCTGTGAGCAAGAAACAAAGAAGTATTAAGAACATAAGAGACGCCAATGTTGGATCAGGCCAAAGGCTCATCCAGTCCAACACTCTGTATCACACAGTGGCCAGAAATACCAGGTGCCGTCAGGAGGTCCACCAGTGGGGCCAGGACATTAGAAGCCCTCCCACTGTTGACCCCCCCCAAGCACCAAGAAGACAGAGCATCACTTGCCCCAGAGCCCCTATCTATACCTTGTGGCTAATAGCCACTGATGGACCTCTGCTCCATATGCCTATCTAATTCCCTTTTGAAGCCGTCCATTCATTCGCATATGGTAATATTTCCACAGGGGTAGCCATGTTGGCCTGTTGCACTGAAAATAAACAGGAGTCTTCTAGCACTTTAAGGATGAACAAGGTTTTATTCTAGCACAAACCTTTCCTAGACAGGAGCCGGTTTTGTCAAATGCATGCAGTGGGCCCTCACCACAAGATATCTCCAGACGATAGAATTTCTAAAAGAAGATGTGAGCCATAACTGCGTTCCTGATACAAAGGGAGAATACAATTAGAGTCCACAATTCCTTTGTTTAAAAAAATTCAGGAGTGCAATAGTTCCACGTCATATGTGAGTGCAGCTATGCACGGCTGGCTTCACTGCCGCGTTCACGTTACACTTCTTCAGATAGCTGGCACTCTTTAGCTGTGAACTGAAAATTATATTTCCATGTCATATTTACTATATTACAACATATTAACTGTTATCCCCAGGGATAACAATTATATTTCCACATCATATCTCTCCCTTATAATAATTGAATAGCAACGTTCTATTTCGCAACATTCTAAATTTGGCCCCTTTAGTGTTAGGCCAGAAAAACTGCCACTCAGAAGACACTGGCTGGGTTGACTGGCTGCTTACATACCTCATAGGGGGGAGGAGAATGATGTCAGCTGCCCTTTCCCTAGGCAGAGGCTGTGGGGGGGGGGTTGTAAAACTTAAGACAGACAGGCAGATAAAGGTTGGCTGATGGTTGCCAGGAAAGGGCATAGGGTTGCCAACTCCAGGTTGGAAACTTCCAGGATATTTTAGGGATGAAGCCTGCTGTGGGTGGGGTCTGAGGAGGAGGAGGAGGAGGAGGAAGAGGGGGACCTCAGACAGATACAATGCCATACTGCCCACACTCCAGACAAGCTGTTGCCAGTCTCCAGGTGACAGCTGGAGAGATCTTAAAGCTTTGGTGCTAATTCAAAGTGTTGCAATTTATCAACAGAGTAGTGTTTTGGAAAATCTTGAGGAATTGTTTGGTGCATTTACGATGGGGCTCCTGGGGAACTATTGTTGCCAATCTTGGCCCAGCAGCCATCAAACCATTCTCTTCAACCCCCTGCTGTGCAGCTGACTTTCCCCTAGGGTTGCCAATCTCCAGGTGGGACCTGGAGATCTCCCACTGCTACAATTGATCTCCAGATGACAGAGATCAGTTCCCCTGGAGAAAATGGATGCTTTGGAGGGTAGACCCTATGACATTATACCTGCTGAGTCCTTCCGCCCCCCCCCGCCCAATGCTGCCCTCTACAGAATCCACCCCCCAAACCTCCAGGTATTTCCCTCCTTAGAGCTGGCAACCCTACATTCCCCTCAGTGCCTGTTGGGAGTGGGTGGTGGGGGAGGGGAAGGGAGTGGGCGACCGGAGGCTTCTGCCTCCTGTCTCCGGTCCTGGAGTGGGGGTGGTGG
>NW_015167674.1:45662-49250 GCF_001447785.1 Gekko japonicus
TCTTCTGATTTTATTTCAACCTGTTGGTTCTGGGGTGGCCTTCTGGGGCAACAGAAAACAACCCCACACCGTCCTCTATATGACAGGCCTTCAAGGACTTTGAGATGGTGATCCTATCACCTCTCAGTCGTCTCCTCTCCAGGCTAAACATACCCAGCTCCTTCAACCTTTCCTCATAGGCAGGTCATTTCCTGCAGCAGCGCACAGGAGCGGAGCTCCGGTAGTAATGAGCCCAGGGGGCCGGGCACATGCAACAAGCCCCACCCCCTGCTCCCAGCAGCCCTCAGTCAGAGCAAGAAGCAGCCAGGTAAGCTGCAGAGCCCGCCTCCCCGGTCCAAAACAGTTCAGTGGCACCTTTAAGACCAAGTTTTATTCAGGTACCAGCTCTCCCTCCTCTGCGAGGACAGATCTGCACGTTTCCCCCCTCCCAATAGCTAGCAATCCAAAAGAGTCCAGTGGAGCCTGAGCGGTGGGTGTTGCCTTCTGACACACTTCCGGTGACGTCAGGGGGTGTGGCATATGCAAATAAGTTATGCTAATGAGTTTTGCTAATGAGCTCCTGTACCTCTTTTTCTACAAAATGACCCCTGCTTCACAGGACTTGGTCCGCAGAGCTCCTCAGCATCTTCCTTGCCCTCCTCTGAACATGTTCCAGCTCATCCGTATCCTTCTTAAACTGGGGTGCCCAAAACACCCTCCCCTCTTGAACTCCCTTCTCCTTAAGAATTTCTGACCATGTGATTCTACCCAGCATAACTTTAAGTTTGCCAAAACTTGCTTTCCTGAAATCCAACCTATATGTCTTACATACAGCTTTTCCCTTCCCTAAGACTGTACATTCTAAAATTACATGGTCACTGCGACCCAAAGTGCCCACTACTTTCACCTCATCAAACAGTTCTTCCCTGTTAGTGAGAATCAAGTCCAAAATTAGCAGATCCCCCTTTTTCCCTCTCCACTTTTCGGGAAATGAAGTTGTCAGCAAGACAAGTCAGGAATTTATGGGACCTTTCCTTTTTAGCAGAGTTGGGCTTCCGACAGATATCCGGGTAATTGAAATCTCCCTTGATCACCAGGTCCCATCTCTTTGTTCAGTTCACAGCTAAAGAGAACCAGCTACCTGAAGAAGCGCAACGTGAATGCGGAAGGGAAGCCAGCCATGCATAGCTGCACTCACATATGACGTGGAACTATTGCACTCCTGAAGTTTTTTATACAAAGGAATTGTGGACTCTAATTGTATTCTCCTTTTGTATCAAGTACTTTTTGTTCCTAACTCTGTAAAAAATAATAATAATAAGGGTTCTTTAACAAAGATTTTAAAATGTTCGAAGTGTTTCATACAATATAAGTTTTCTGCTTATGTTCGTAATTCATTCACGGAGTGTCTTTATATTTATACAGTCTCCTCCCGTGAGCTCTCATTGTTGATCAGTAACTGCGTTCCTGGCAGAAGTTAAAATACACATGAAGCTGCCTTCTACTGAATCAAGCCATTGGCCCATCAAGACGGTACTGTATATTCAGCCTGGCAGTGACTCTCCAAGGTCTCGGGAGGAAGTCTTTCACAACACCTCAAGGGAACCTTTACCTTTTTATATACTTCCTTTACATATAATGCTATTCCTCCATCCTTCCTCATTTCTGTTCTTTTTAAATAAGTTCTACCCCTTGATTCTAATATTCTAATTGTGTCATCCCACCAAGTCTCAGTGAGTGTCATCCCACCAACTTCAGTAATTCCAAGTTATAGCACCTCCCCTAGACAGGAGTATAGTGGAATTTTAAAGGCTAACAAGGTTTAATCCACTATAAATGTTGTGGACTATGACACTTTGACAGCTACATGCAGCGGGGAACCCGGGAAGATGCTGCAAACTCGCTTCAGTGGGATAGCAGCAGCTGAGGACCGTCAAGGCTCTTATTTCCTCCTCTTTCTGCGGGTTATTGAATATGGTCAGGGTGAAAATGTTTGGATATGATATACAAATGGAACAATGGAGAAAGTATGGGGTTGAAGGGTGGACAGAAAGAAGGGACATTTTATCATCTGTGATAAAGCACTGATGCAACACTTCCAGCCCTCCCTCTCATCTGCCTAAGTTCACACAGTCAGCATTTCTGACAGATGGCCACCTAGCCTCTGTTTAAAATCCTCCTCCTCCTCCTCCTCCTCCTCTTCTTCTTCTTCTTCTGCTGCTGCTGCTGCTGCTGCTGCTGCTGCTGCTGCTGCTGCTGCTGCTGTGATTTTCATCCTAGCTGCCAGAAATGGAAACCCTGTTTCACTCTCCCATTAGGTCAAGCTGTCCGAGGTGACAAGAAAGACAGGATTTAATTCCCTGTCCGGGTGCTCTGAAACCCTTATCCAAATGTTAAGAGCAATTGGCCAAGATCTGGCTTGGACAGAGTTGCCGGGTGTATGGTATTGATGTAGACAGTCCAGTATTTACACTGACTGTCCAGGGTAAAATGTGCGAAAATCCCAGCATTAAAACGTCCAGTACTGCAGGGTTTGCAGGTGACATCCCTCTCTCCCTCTCTCTTTCTCCCCCTCCCACCATCACCTCTGATTGGCTGAGTGCAGCAGCTGATCAACAGACTGATGCCAACCTCCCCCTGCACCACCAAGTCCCCTCTCACTGCCACTCCTGCTCATACCCGTAAGTGTTGGGGTTGAAAATAGTGACGGGAGCTCCGGTGGCCCAATGGCTGCAATGAAACCATCCTGAAAGGAGGGCCTTGCGTGGTTGAAGAGGAGCAGGGCCCACCCTGGCCCGCCCACCCATCTGCTTCTGGCCTGCGCCTCCCGTTCCTTTCCCCCTTCGTATGGAGAGACTCCAGCCTTGCCAGCTGAGGATCTGTGTGGTGTGTAGGTGTTATGTATTGAAGTGTATATATAACTGCTTTGTGAACTGTGCCATTGAGAGTCAATGTTAAGCTTCGCCCTGGGCTAGGATCCTAATGTAACCAATAGGAGCCCTAGCCCAGAATATGTTTGCCAATCACCGTGCAGAGCGGGATCGCTTGTGATTGGTCCTTATTGCTTCAACCTCATAGGTTGCTTATTGTACAGTGGGTGTGGCTACATTAGCCGGGAATGTTTAAATACAGAGCAGCCAGTGTATGTCTTGGTTCTGATGATGGGTTCTGGCTGGCGATTGTTGTACCGTAACAGAGAAGTAACTGAGCTGAAGAATAAACCGCATTCTTGCTGAAATCACTCTCCGACTCTTTGTTAAGCGCACGACTTAACAATTGGCGACGAGGATGGGATACTAGTGCGGGTAGGCAGCCCCGCTAGAACGAACCCCATGTAGATTGTTGTACCGTAACAGAGAAGTAACTGAGCTGAAGAATAAACCGCATTCTTGCTGAAATCACTCTCCGACTCTTTGTTAAGCGCACGACTTAACAATTGGCGACGAGGATGGGATAAAGACTGGGACTCTTACCTTACGAGGTTTGAGTTCCATCTGGAGGCGAATGACATCACGACGGAGGAGAAGAAGAGAGCGACTCTACTCAGCTCGTGTGGAAAGAGCGTTTTTGACATCGCCCGGTCACTGGTGGCACCAGATGACATCAAAA
>NW_015167674.1:49434-49590 GCF_001447785.1 Gekko japonicus
CTGTGGTCTGAGAGACGAGCGACTGCAGCAACGCCTGTTCGCAAGAACTACGTTAACGTGGGCCATCGCCTATGCCGAGGCTGTCGCCGCGGAAGCTGCTGACAGATCAACCAGGGAAGTGAGACAACGGGTCGCCACAGCTGATCAACACGTCCA
>NW_015167674.1:52086-56535 GCF_001447785.1 Gekko japonicus
GAGGACCATCCCATACCTCTGCCGGAGGTGAGTACTGCCGGGCCTGCCGAGCCCAGTACTGTCCCTGAGGGAGGGCAGACCCCTACTCTTGGACCCACTGCAAGGGATGGTAGCGTACCTGACCCGCTCGAGAGTGAGTCAAGCCAAGTGCCCCCAATTCAGAGGTGCCCTGAACCTCCTACGCCGCGGAGGTCTCAGCGAATACGCAGAGTGCCCACCTATCTAAGTGAATATGACTGTACATAGTGTTTTTGCTTAGGGGGGAGGGATTTGTTATGTATTGAAGTGTATATATAACTACTTTGTGAACTGTGCCATTGGGATGCCATGTTAAGCTTCGCCCTGGGCTAGGATCCTAATGTAACCAATAGGAGCCCTAGCCCAGAATATGTTTGCCAATCACCGTGCAGAGCGGGATCGCTTGTGATTGGTCCTTATTGCTTCAACCTCATAGGTTGCTTATTGTACAGTGGGTGTGGCTACATTAGCCGGGAATGTTTAAATACAGAGCAGCCAGTGTATGTCTTGGTTCTGATGATGGGTTCTGGCTGGCGATTGTTGTACCGTAACGGAGAAGTAACTGAGCTGAAGAATAAACCGCATTCTTGCTGAAATCACTCTCCGACTCTTTGTTAAGCGCACAACTTAACAGTAGGGATGCCAGATCCTCCAGTGGGGGTAGGGGGTCTTCCACTTTCAGCCCCCACCTCTCCGCCGCCAGTCAATTGGCCAGTGGGGGGGAATTGCTGTTGTTCAGTTGCACAGTCGAGTCCGACTCTTCGCGACCCCATTGACCACATCACACCAGGCCCTCCTGTCTTCTGTCATGCTCCAGAGTTTGCTTAACTTCATGTTCGTTGTGTCAGTGACACTGTCTAACCATCTCATCCTTGGCTGTCCCCATCTTCTTTGGCCTTCAGTCTTTCCCAGCATCAGGGTCTTCTCCAGGGAGTACTCCCTTCTCATTGGGTGGCCAAAGTATTTGAGCTTCAGCTTCAGTAATCTGGCCTTCCAGGGAACAGTCAGGGTTGATTTCCTTTAGGATTGACTGATTTGATCTCCTTGCAGTCAAAGGAACTCTCAAGAGTCTTCTCCAGCACCATAGTTCAAAAGAATCCATTCTTCAGCACTCGGCCTTCCTTAAGGTCCAACTCTCACACACACACCCCAAAAGGGGGAAACACCAAAAATTAACACAACCTGCCTACATGAGCTGTAAGTGAATTGGGCATATTGGGGGGGGCGACGCTCTGGTTTTCTGCAAAACTCTATGGTAGAAGCACAAGTTTCTTCAACTCTATTGTAGAAGCAGAAGTTTTTTTAAATCTGTCAAATCAAAGCAAGCCTTTTTAATTGAGTCCTTTGGTTGATGGGCTGTGGAATGAGATCAAAGGGTTGTTACCGTGGCCACTGTGACCTGCATAATTGCTTTGTCTCTAATGTCCCAGCACAGGGAAAGGAAACATATAAGGGACACTTATGTGTGCTTGCAAGCAGGCAAAATGAACTGTGTCAGGTTCATAAAACAAGAAGGATCCAATTACTTTTTCTAAGAAGGGCAATTCTAATTTGAATTATTATTTTATAACTATAATACTGATAATACACCTTAGCGAGTACAAAGCACATCGCGCGCGTTATTGAGGGAATACTGAGCACATGGTCAGTGCCTGTGGTAAAATTTCTCAGACTGACTATAAAGGACATGATAATAGAGTTGCAGTGATGTTGCACTGGAATCTTGGCAAGAAGTACGGCTTACCATTAGCCAGAATTTCATGGGAGCACAAACCAGGCAAGATCATGACGAAACAAAGATTCTTTCGGACTTCCAACTGCAAACAGATAAACACTTGGGACATAACACCCTGATATCACAGTTGTAGAGAAGATGAGAAATAGGGTTTGGATCACTGGCACTGCAATCCCATTAGACAGCAGAATGGAAAAGAAAGAACAGGAGAAGACCGCAAATGCCAAGACCTACAAATAGAGTTGGAGTGCCTCTGGGAGAAGAAGGTGACTATTGTGCCAGTTGTCATTGGAGCCCTTGGAGCAGTGCATAGAAGTCTCAAGAAACACCTGGACTTTCTAGGCATTAAGCAAATAACACCAGCTCAGCCCCAGAAGACAGTGTTGCTTGGATCAGCAAGAATCCCGTGAAGACACATCTGCATTTCCTCAAGAACTTGGCTAGATCTCGAATTGCAGAACACCATCCACCAGCCAAATACCTGACTGTGACAATTCATAACAACAGACCTTAGCATTCACACAGTGCTTTAGCAAGTACAAAGCACATCACGTGCATTATTGAGACAATACTAATAAAACCCTTACATGGATTAGTAGTATTGTGAGGGCGGAAAGTGCTGTCAAGTTGCAATCGACTTATGACAACCCCACAGGGTTTCCAAGGCAAGAGACGTTCAGAGACGACTTGCCATTGCCTGGTTCTGCGTAGCGAACCTGGGCTTCCTCCATGGTCTCCCATCCAAGTACTAACCAGGACCGACCCTGCTTAGCTTCCCAGATCTGACAAGGTGGGACTAACCCGTCACCAAGCTTGCGGTCACCAAGCCTCCCCCCACCAACTATCAAGCTCAGTGTCCTCTGCAAAAGTTGCCAACCTCTGCCACCGGGCTGAGCTGGAGCAGCTTCTTGTGGGCTCAGCAAACTCCCAGGCTGGGCAGCTGAGGCCGCTGGGCCCAACAAGGTTTCCTTGGCTGCGCCACCACTGCTGGACCTAGCACAGCTCCCCCATCCCACCGCCGACCGCCTGGGGTAAGTGCACAAGTGCAGAGAACAGTACTTTACTTGGGGGGGGGCATAATGATTACCCCACAATGCTTTTCTTTAAGTCCCAAACTAATTTTCCTTAGCAGGGATGAGTTTTAGATGGGGGACCGGTGCAGACCAGGGGCCACGTCAGGCCAGGGGGCCCCCTCACACCCTCTCAGACTTCCGACACAAGGAAAAGAAGAAGAGGAGATTGGATTGACACCCCGCCTTTCACTGCCCCAAGGAGTCTCAGAGCGGCTTACAATCTCCTTTCCCTTCCCCGCCCCAAAACAGACACCCTGTGAGGGTGGTGGGGCTGAGAGAGCTCTTTCGAGGACTGCTCTTGAGAGAACAGCGCTGAGAGAACTTGTGACTGACCCAAGGTAATGCCAGCAGGTGCATGTGGAGGAGTGGGGAATCAAACCAGGTTCTCCCTGATTAGAGTCCGTGCTCTTAACCACTACACCAGACCCAAAGGCCTTCCCCCTCTCTGCACTGGGGGGGGGGCTCCCTCTATATTCTGGAAAGAAGCCGATCCTATGCCCAGTCCGGAACGGCTTAATCCTCTCCTTCTGCCCATTCCAGCATTTCTTGTTCACATTACCGGCTAGACTACATGCTTCTCCCAGACATTCTGCCATACAGCCGCCCTGAGCTACCGGATAGGGCGGGGTACAAATCCCAAAATAAATAAATAAATAAATACACAGAATTAAAAATTTTCAAGGAGGAAAAAAATCAAAATTAATACTAGCTCCCACCTTGCCAGCCATTCTGGAACTGTCAAACTGACTCAGGCATCTAGGCACTAAATTTCAGTCCAGCTGTACCTTAGAGGGGCTGTGGCTCAGCGACAGAGCATCTGCTTAGCATGCAGAAGGTCCCAGGTTCAATCCCCAGCATCTCCAGTTGAAAGAACCAGGCAGTTAGGTGATGGGAAAGACCTCCGCCTGAGACCCTGGAGAGCTGTCAAGAGGGGCTGTGGCTCAGTGGCAGAGCCTCTGCTTGGCATGCAGAAGGTCCCAATTTCAATCCCCGGCATCTCCAGAGAAAAGGAGCAGGCAGTAGGTGATGGGAAAGACCTCTGCTTGAGACCCTGGAGAGCTGTAGAGAGGGGCTGTGGCTCAGTGGCAGAGCCTCTGCTTGGCATGTAGAAGGTCCCAGGTTCAATCCCCGGCATCTCCAGTTGAAAGAACCAGGCAGTTAGGTGATGGGAAAGACCTCCGCCTGAGACCCTGGAGAGCTGTCAAGAGGGGCTGTGGCTCAGTGGCAGAGCATCTGTTTGACATGCCGAAGGTCCCAGGTTCAATCCCTGGCATCTCCAGTTGAAAGAACCAGGCAGTTAGGTGATGGGAAAGACCTCCGCCTGAGACCCTGGAGAGCTGTCAAGAAAGGCTGTGGCTCAGTGGCAGAGCCTCTGCTTGGCATGCAGAAGGTCCCAATTTCAATCCCCGGCATCTCCAGAGAAAAGGAGCAGGCAGTAGGTGATGGGAAAGACCTCTGCCTGAGACCCTGGAGAGCTGTAGAGAGGGGCTGTGGCTCAGTGGCAGAGCCTCTGCTTGACATGCAGAAGGTCCCAGGTTCAATCCCTGGCATCTCCAGTTGAAAGAACCAGGCAGTTAGGTGATGGGAAAGACCTCGGAGAAGCTGCTCCTGGTCTGAGTAGAC
>NW_015167674.1:56585-67094 GCF_001447785.1 Gekko japonicus
CTCCACAGCTTAGAGGGAGCACTCTAGCGGACTTAAATCTAGCAGTTCTCCTCCGGACCAAGATGGCAACCAGTGTTCCCTCTAAGCTGAGTTAGTGTGAGCTAGCTCACAGTTTTTTAGCCTCCGGCTCACACATTTTTGTTTTAGCTCAGGAAGGATGGGGCTCCAGAGCAAACTGATTTATGCAGTAGCCAAATGGCTCGCTCACACCTTTAATGCCAGTAGCTCACAAAGTAGGATTTTTGCTCACAAGACTCCACAGCTTAGAGGGAACATTGATGGCAACCCTCTGAAACTAGTTGTATCATGCTTGGTTCAAATGTTGTTTGACTTAAGGAGGCCGTCTCATTTAATTTGGTGGGTCCACTATCTTCACCGCTGCAGCCGTTACCTTTCACTTCCAATGGCAGGATTCAGTGCTCTGAACCAATCCTTGTAGAGCACTCAGATTACATAATATAAGCACCCCATGTGAACCCAACAGAGGACCAACAGAGAAGAAAAGCACAGTTTTAGGGGAAAAACCTTCCTGTCCAGTTCCCACTTGATCACTTTAATATAGCAAAGGTAAAGGTAAAGGTTTCCCTTGCTCGAAAGCCAGTCGAGTCCGACTCTAGGGTTGCGGTGCTCATCTCCGTTTCAAAGCCGAAGAGCCAGCGCTGTCCGAAGACGTTTCCATGGTCATGTAGCCGGCATGGTAGGATTCAGTGCTCTGAACCAATCCTTGTAGAGCACTCAGATTTACATAATATAAGCACCCCATGTGAACCCAACAGAGGGCCAACAGAGAAGAGAAGCACAGTTTTAGGGGTGATACTGGCAGCCACAAAGGAAAAAACCTTCCTGTCCAGTTCCCACTTGTTCACTTTAATATACCACGTCTTAAATCTTTCTTTGCAAACGTGAAAGTCTGTACAGGCAAGATGCTATAAAGCTTGACTCCGTGCTAGAAAGGAGATGGATGGGATCTAATGACTGGATTCTCGCAAGAACAAATTTAGAGTCCAGTGGCACCTTTAAGGCCAGCAAAGTTTTAGTCAAGGTATGAGCTGTGTGCAGGCTTGAATAAAACTTTCTTGCTCCGAAAGGTGCCATGCAATGTTCCCTCTAAGCTGTGGAGTCCTGTGAGCAAAAATTCGACTTTGTGAGCTCCTGGCATTAAAGTTGTGAGCGAGCGATTTGGCTACTGCATAAATTAGCTTGCTCTGGAGCCCCATCCTTCCTGAGCGAACACAAAAATGTGTGAGCTGGAGGCTAAAAAAAACTGTGAGCTGGCTCACACGAACTCAGTTTAGAGGGAACATTGCCCACTGGACTCTAAATTTGTTCTACTGCTTCAGACTGACACGGCTGCCCACCAGTACTCCCCCCCTAAGCTGTGGATTTGGCTACCGCATAACTTAGTTTGCTCTGGAGCCATCCCTTCCTGAGCTAAGACAAAAATCTGTGAGCCGGAGGCTGAAAAACTGTGAGCTGGCTCACACTCACTCAGCTTAGAGGGAACAGTGCTGCCCACCTGGATTCTCACAATTTAGGGTACATCAATCTCCAGTTTTGACATGTTTTTTACCTACGTTGTTTCCCCGCCCCAGTTGAACCCAAACAGAGGATAACCAGAAACCAAGCGTGTCATTCTTTCGATCCGTTAAAAAGAATCTTCACTATTTTGCATGCTAATTTAAAAAGCCACCCTCTATTTATACAAATACGTTCTGTAATTCCATTGCATTGTCTGACGAAGTGTGCGTGCACACGGACGATCACACCCTGAATAAAACTCTGTGGGTCTTAAAGGTGCCCCACTGGACTCCAACTTTGTTCCGTTGCTTCAGAGCAACACGGCCGCCCACCTCGATGAAAGTCTACAAATCTTCATTTTTAAAAAGGCAACCGTTCTCGTGAACCTAGTGGATGCACCAGGTCCAGATCAATGCCCCCAAACTATTTGCTGGTTGCAACCCAATTACAGAAAGGATTTGTTTCGTTCAGAGAGATCTTACCTAGCTCAGCACAGGCAACGGCGGCCAGCAGAACAGAGAGAAACGCCTTCATGCTGTCTCTTGAGCAACCCTCAGTCTTAACATGCAGGCTGTCGGTTGTCCCAACTAATGCACATTCCGTGTCCGCTGGCTTTTACTCCCCGTGACGATGCTTTCCACCCCGTTTCCCTCCCCGCTGGAACAATAATGCACTGAAAAAACAAGTTTGCTTTGACCCTCGAGAGGATAAAAATGTCTCGAATCAGCAAGCCACACCCCATCGGTTTAATTTTACCTCTAAGCTTTCCTTGCTGATCAGAAAGGGGAGTAAATCTTTTTTCTCTCCCTCGGCCCCCTCTCTGTCTAAATAACACATCAGGCGATACAACATCCATTTTATGCAGGTATAGGGCTCTTCTCGCACCTGTTGGGTATACAGAGCAAGCATTACTTCAGCAATACTAGGACTCTGGACCCAAATGGAATGAAATACGGCTCTACAGAAAAGAAAATTAAATCTTTACATTAAGGCATCACAGAGAGAGGTTTGGGGAGCTGAAATAATCAGTTATGTGAAGGGAAAGGTAGACAGAGGGCTTTAAATCGATGTCACTTTTCATCACGTCCCATTGTTCATGTTTGCCTTCACGATTGGGTTTTCACATAATTGGTGGTATCAGGCCACAATTGTCTTAATTTTCGTTTTATTCCTTTTTTCGTTCTGCCTGTCTTTAGTTCTGCGTGATCTCAGTTCTGTGCGTTTCGTGATTCGGTGCGCTTTTTCGTCTGTAATCCGTGCGTTTTTAAAATCCTGTGTGTTTTTAATGTGTGCAGTTTTTAAATGCACTGTTACAGCTTAGGTCCTCACAACCTGGTGCTGTATTTTTTTGCCACCTTGCAGGGCTATTTTTGGGCAGGAACGCACAGGAACGGAGTTCCGGCTGGCTTCAGAGTTGGCCACGCCCACTACAGCCAAAACCTCTGGGCGCGTGGCTACAGAGGGAAGACCTGGAGAGTGACCTCCCCCGGCGACTCTGAGACGGGCAGGCCAGGGGGGGCCTGGAAGGATTGGGGAGTCATTTAAATGCCTCCCCGTGCCTTCCCCGGCCTGTCCAAGGGCCGACTTGCCCGGGGTCCCCGCAGCCGCGGGGTGCCCGGACAAGCCAAGGGAAGGCAGTTTAAACTGCCTTCCCTTCCCTTCAAGGGGGGGCTTGCCCGGGCAAGCCAAGGGAAGGCATAGGGGTGTGGGCTAATATGCTAACGAGCTGTGATGTCAGGGGTGTGGCCTAATATGCTAATGAGTTTCTGCTATTGGGTGTGGCCTGTTATGCTAATGAGTTCCTGCTGGGCTTTTTCTACAAAGGAAAGCCCTGCCACCTTGTATACGAGGAGATAAGGTGGAATGTTAATTGATTGATTGAGTAAATAAACAAGTAATTAAGTGATGTAATTAGGGCAAATGCAGCACTGGAACTTCATCCTGTTCACTGCCTAATCCCCGATTGGGTGGTCTCACACATCTGTCTAATTCGGGAAGGATAAAGAAGCAGAAACTGGGGAAATAATGATGCCGATCATACCAATTTTTCAGAGAGAGAAATCTAACCTAATCAAAATCACCATGTTTGACCTCAAAATCGCAGCCGGCAGATATTCCGCACAGACTATTTATTTATTTATTTGCTTCACTTCTGCTCCTTCTTCCTCCCCAATGGTGACCCAAAACAGCTTACGTTGTTCTCCTGTCTTCCCTTTTATCCTCACAACAACCCTGTGAGGTAGATGGAGCTGAGGCTGCGATCGCATGTGCCAGTTGGAGTGGAGGGAAAGCGAGGCTATTTAAACCGGAGGAGTTTGACACGCAGTTGCAAGATCATACATCCCTTTGTAGCTGCAGGCTCAGCCCGTCACTGTGCGATCAGACGCAACCATGGGTGAGTCTTCTTTTTTTGCCGTTCGTTTCCCATGCGCATAAACGAGGAATCACACCTCCGCACTGAGGGCTCCCTATGGAGTACGCGATTATTTGCATACTGCAGAAGGGGGGGATAGCACAGAGTTGGGATGGCATGATCATACCATCCTGGCTGCATGAGAGCATGCTTGCGTGATCAGACAGGGGGAAATCCACCTGTGGCCCATTGGAACCAGTTAGAACCAGACTCTTCCCCTTGTCTCTTAACTCCGCTTCTGTGGCGGAGCAGCGCGGGTTGCCGATGACTGTGGGACGTTTCCCAGCTGTTGCTGTCTGATCACGCCCTTTAGATCCATCAGGCATTCACAGCTATGTCAGATCTAAAGGCAGGTGTGATCTGGGCCGGCTCGAGGTGTTTCTGCACCCTAGGCGAGGCTGCCTTGTGGCGCAGATGCCAACCTCCCGATGGGGCCTGGAGACCTCTGGAGCCAGCCATGCTTTTGCTACCATTGCCACCACCTCCCCCCCCCCGGTGGCTGTCAGACCCAGCGAGTGCACCTCACACGTTCCTGCAGTGCCCTCCAAGATGGAAGAGAGATTTCTCTCACGCTCCGCTTCTGAAGGCAGTTTGGGAGGGAGGTGGGGGGGATCCTGTCTCCGGGCGGGGGATGCTCGCCGGATGCCTCTCCCCAATTAGCGAAGCGCTGACATTTGGAGAGCTGCTCGAAGGCTTTTGGTGGGGGGGGAGGCACAGCTCGGCGCCCTATCCAGGGCCCGCCGCCCCAACTAGGGCCCAGTGCTCTAGGCAAATGCCTAGTTCGCCTAGTGGGCGAGCCGGCCCTGTGTGTGATCACAGCCTAAAAGCTCCAAAGTCACCCAGCAAGCTCCCATTGCAGAGAGATCTGAACATGGGTCTCCCCCATCCTTATCCAACATCTAACCGCTATACCACGTTGGCTGTCTGACATAACTCGATTCATCTTGGAAATCTACAAAAAAGTCTGTTGAACTGGATATGTTGAGTCACTTCTCGTTATCTGTCATTAAAACACACACTTGGCACGCAAAGGAGTCCATCTTCGGGCCCTGGAATCTTCACTTAACGCCACAGTTCTCAAACTGCGGTAGTTTCAGCGACCAGTTGTCAGGCTTCCCCACAGCATCAATGAAGCACACTCTTGCAGGAAGGTTTTACTTTATTTGAAGCTATAGGTACATGTACAGGATCACTGTTAGGAATGAGGGGGGAGCAACGAGCATGGCAGGTTATAGTACATTCAAACAACTGAGGCCCAATTGCGGGAGTTCCCCCGCGCGCCATCGGGCCTGGGAGCAAACGCTTCTAGGCGGCATAACATATCTCCTTCCCACGGTACTTCGTGAGATCACCCAAGCAACTATCCAGCAGCAACCACCTGTGGCCTTGAGAGATATAGACGTTCCAGCAGCTAAGCAATTAAGCGCATCAACAGGTCTACATATGAAAGCGAAAGCAATCAAGCGCATACATGGAGAACCAACAGAAAAGAAATTTGGTAGCTTGCTGACACCAGTTTTGACACCCCAACCTCCGTCCCGTGATGTTCTACCCTTTACTTTGCTGGTGCAACCTCTACACTGCGGGTCCCCGACCTTTTTGAGCCTGTGGGCTCCTTTGGGATTCTGACCCAGGGTGATGGGCCCAAGCACCCAATGGCTGCCGCAGGAGATGGAACCACGCAAACAACTAGGGGAAGTCCATGTGCAGAGAAAAAAAGAGGGATAATTTAAAAAATACACTGAGGAAGGAGAATGAGACAGAGAACAAAACCCATTCTCTGGTGGCCACCGCCTCTGAAGCAACATTATTTTAATCTGAAGAGCCAATCAAATCTCAAATGGCTAACCAGGAGCAGGCCCAGAGCCAGGATTTTGTGGCTTGTGGGGCAATTTTTTCCCCTTGTGGGGCTGTAGTGCTCAGTGCAGAAAGAAAAGCCAGATAGCCAGCAGAAAGCTCTTACCAGGATAGATTTCTAAATTGCAAACTGTCAACCACTTGAGATGACAGTCCTCAGCCACTGCAAGTTAATCACTTCTGCCAGCTGATAGGGAGCGGTGGCGCAGGCAGTTAAATGCCTGCTTCAGTAACATCATACGAACAGCCCTATGGCTGTTCGAGTACCACCGCGGTTGAGGTGAGCTCTCGACCCCTGTCCCAGCTCCCGCCCACCCAGCAGTTTGAAAGCAACTTAATTGCAAGTAGATAAATGGGTACCCACCCTTAGTAGGGTGGGGGGCACCCTGCCTGTGTGGTGGTTGAAGATAGACGGCGGCGGCAGTGAGACATCAGCTCCGGCTTTGATGAAGATGGCGGCGGTGACAAGCGAGCGGCGGCGGCAAGTGGGCGCAACCAGAGGAGTGATCCCTGGTGGCTAGAAGGCAGAACATCGAGTGACCGCCGCCGAGGAGAAGGCTGCGATGACGTCAAGAGCTGGCACAGCGGAGCCGGAAAGGATGCAGTTGAAACCGGAAGGAGACGGGAGTCGCGCGCCTCGAGAGAGGAAGGTTGCCGCCAGACGCCGAGGAGGGCCCCCCGCCTGAGGAACCGCCGGAACCAACAGGACCAACTACCAACCACCACCATAGGGGTGCCGGTAGGTTTCCCTGCCCCTTACAAATATATATGTGGCCATAGTTAGGGTAGTAAAATGGTGACTAGCACCGAATTGTAAGCCGCTCAGAGACCCCCTGACAGGGGGTTCGAGCGGGATATAAAGTTGAATGTATAAATAAATAAATAAATAAATAACAATTCTGATCACAAGCCGGCAGGTGGGGGTGATGATTTCCATAGTCAAGAAAGCTAACACTTTGGCAGAAAAACTCTTCGAAAGGAGACCTGTTTCTCGACACAGAGTTAGAAGGGATCCTAGAGGTCACCTACTCCATCCCTCTTGCTCAGTGTGGGAATTAGTCAGCTACAGCACCCCACTCTGCTTAAAGGAGTGCATACCTTTTAAAAAAATTGGAAATGATTGAAGGAAGCATTTACAGGAGAAATTCGTGTGGGGCTGTGCCTTTAAGAAAGGGGGCAGAGCCCCCCCCAAAAAAAAACCACCGTGGCTATCGGACTGATCAGGAGTGGTCCCACCCACTTTCTAAAAGCACTTGGCAGGCACCAGGTAAGATATCTGTGGGCCCCATGGCACCCATGGGCATTGGGCATCCCTGCTCTACATATTCTCCAACCTCATCTAAATCCTCTCCCCATGGTAAAATTTTGGCTGCAGAATCTAAACTTGAGAAAGCATCTGATTCGTCCCCAGTGGGCACCATCACCCGCGACCAGTGTTCCATCTAAGCTGAGTTAGTGTGAGCTAGCTCACAGTTTTTTTAGCCTCCAGCGCACACATTTTTGTCTTCGCCCAAGAAGGAGGGCTCCAGAGCAAACTAATTTACGCAGGAGCCAAATCGCTCGCTCACAGTAGCTCACAAAGTAGAATTTCTGCTCATCAGACTCCACGGCTTAGAGGGAGCATTGCCCACGACCCACCGAATTTTTCACTATCTGGGAATGTCCTGATGTACTCGAAACCAACGCTGGTGGTGACAGCTCTGGGCACCGAGGTCACCCGGCAGCCGCACAATCGGGCCGAGCCCGTTTCTGGTGTGATCCACTCTGAGCAACAAGCACTCCCCGTCCTCCCTGCCCTTTTCAATGTGGCAAAGAAGTCCTGGATTAAGTCCTCTTAAACCACACCCACCCCTAAGCAGGCTGGCAATTGACATCGGAGGGAAGGAATTCTTGAACTCTTTCACCCTCCACTTAACTTCAGCGTGGTGGAGGCAGCAGAAGGTAAGAGCAAACAGGCACCACGCCCCTTTCAGTGGACGGGGACAGATGCTGGATAGGTTTAAGGTAAAGGTAAAGGTTCCCCTTGCTCGAAAGCCAGTCGAGTCCGACTCTAGGGTTGCGGTACTCATCTCTGTTTCAAAGCCGAAGAGCCAGCGCTGTCCAAAGACATCTCCGTGGTCATGTGGCCGGCATGACTAAACACCGAGGGGCACGGAACACTGTTACCTTCCCACCGAAGCGGTACCTATTTATCTACTTGCAATTTCTTGCTTTCGAACTGCTCGGTTGGCAGGAGCTGGAACTAGAGATGGGAGCTCACGCCGTCATGCGGCACACTCGGGTCTCGAACTGCTGAACTACCGACCTTCCACAGCCTGCAGTTCAGCGTCTTAACCACTTGAGCCACCACAGCTCCTGGATAAGTTTAGTAGGGGGGAAATCATACTTTCGGTGCCATGATATTCAAATATTCAATATTTTTGCTCATATCCCAAAGTTCGTCAAAGTCACGGCTATGTCATGAGCGGCAGCGCCGGCGCTGAGTCCCCACCCGAGTTGGCATCGCAGCCAGAGGCGCCGGCATTGCTAGAACCAAAAACCAGCCCCTCTGACTCCTCACTGGTCGATAGCTTGCCAGTGCCTGGGCCTGTAAACCCTGCACCTGGCCCTGCAGTAGCTGAGGAGGCACAGGTGCAACCGGGGAGCCCGCCTGACTCACCTCCACGGGTGGTTCAGGTAAGGGAGTGGCTCTGCACAGACTTAGCCACCCGCCGCCAAGATGCATGCTGGCAGGGAAGGTGAGCGCCGAGTCCTGAGTATTAGCAGGAGCGCCACTGCCACCATGGGAAGCCCGGCTGGAGGCCTATATAACTCCCGCTCTGGATTGGGCTCTGGTGGAAGCAATGAGTCGCCTCTTTCCGGGGGTCATTTCCTGCAGGGGCGCACAGAAGCGGAGCTCCGGCAGTAAGGAGCCCAGGGGGCGGGCACATGCAACAAGCCCCGCCCCCTGCTCCCAGCAGCCCTGAACCACAAGGAGCAAGAATCAGCCAGGTAAGTTGCGGAGCCCCCCACCCCACCTTGCAATCCAAAAGAGTCCAGTGGCACCTTTAAGGCCAAGTTTTATTCAGGTACAAGCTCTCCCTCCTCTGTGAGGACAGATCTGCACGTTCCCCCCCCCCCGATAGCTAGCAATCCAAAACAGTCCAGTGGTGCCTGAGCGGTGGGTGTTGCCTTCTGGCACACTTCTGGTGATGTCAGGGGGTGTGGCATATGCTAATGAGTTATGCTAATGATCTCCTGCACCTCTTTTTCTACGAAATGACCCCTGCCTCCGTGACTGCCTCGCATCCACCTTTGGCTCCTGTCCTCGGACCCCCACTCTGGCTCGGATTCCTGGCTCCCTGACCCCTGCTTTTGACGACCCCTCTTTCAGACTCACGATTTGGCTCTCACTCGGACTCTCCTGGCAACGACCCCGGACCGGATGTGACTTCTGCCTCTCCTCCCAAGCCCAGCCTGGGACAGGCAACCATATTCAGAGGGGGAGCTCTTTGTCTGCCCAAATAGGTTCTTACTTCTCAGCATTTTATTTGATTTGTTTGTGTTTTTATTAAAACGTATCCTGCCGTTCCTCGTGGTTCAAGGTGGCTTACAATGAAAAGTTAAAACATTCAGGTGCGTAGCCATGTTAGTTAGAATCAAAAGAACAAAGTTTGAGTCCAGTGGCACCTTTAAGACCAACAACATTTAATTCTGGGGATAAGCTTTTGTGTGCGTGCACACCTTTAAGACCAACAACATTTAATTCTGGGGATAAGCTTTTGTGTGCGTGCACACCTTTAAGACCAACAAAGTTGAATTCTGGGGATAAGCCTTTGTCTACCTCACACATTTTTGTCTTAACTCAGGAAGGATGGCACCAAAGCAAACTAGTCTATGCAGTAGCCAAATCACTCGCTCACAACTTTAATGCCAGGAGCTCACGAGAGTTGGACTGTAAGGAAGGCCGAGCGCCGAAGAATAGATGCTTTTGAATTATGGTGCTGGAGAAGACTCTTGAGAGTCCCTCGGACTGCAAGGAGATCGAATCAGTCAATCCTAAAGGAAATCAACCCTGACTGTTCCCTGGAAGGCCAGATAATGAAACTGAAGCTCAAAGACTTTGGCCACCCAATGAGAAGGCCTGGCATGATCTGGTCCATGGGGTCGCGAAGAGTCGGACTCCACTGTGCGACTGAACAACAACAACCGAAAAAGAAAAACCTCCTCTTTTGCTCTTTCTTCTGTGACAAAACCCTTACCACCTTAGAAAAACATTTCCACTCATTCCAAATAGCATGGGATAAAGAGAACGTGGGTAGGGACCGGGGGGGGGGGGGGACTCTTTATAAAGCATTTTCTTTTACAGAATGAGTGTACCATTTTGTAAGACAACGTTTTCCTCGTTCAAAATGAACTCTTCCCCCCCCCCTTTGGAATGAGTGAAAAGACAGACAAGGTTTTACTTACACCGTGTAGGATTTCAGTTTTTATGTCAGATCGTTCCTTGGAACACTGTAGATAAGATACAATATTTACAAGAACATTTTCTATTTTAACGTAAGCAATTTCGGCAACAATTAATATATTATTGAAGGGTTCAGGGTTTGGCCACCCACTGAGACGGGAGCCCTCACTGGAGAAGACCCTGATGCTGGGAAAGACTGAAGGTAACAGAAGAAGGGGACGGTAAAGGAGGAGATGGTTAGACACAATGTTATCGACGCTTCTAATGTTATCGA
>NW_015167674.1:67590-74257 GCF_001447785.1 Gekko japonicus
AGGTATCTGATGAAGGGAGCTGTGACTCTCGAAACCTCATGGCCCCAAAATCTTGTTGGTCTCTAAGGGAGGGCAGGAAGGGTTGCCTCAGTGCTTCGTTCTTGTGGCCCTTTCTGACACACCCAGGAAAATTCCGCTTGCCACTTTGGGGTCAGGAAGCAATTTGCTGTAGTGGAGAGCCAGTTTGGTGTAGTGGTTACGTGTGCGGACTCTAATCTGGGAGAACCGGGTTTGATTCCCCACTCCTCCACTTGCACCTGCTGGATGACCTTGGGCAAGCCGTAGCTCTGATAAGAGCTGTTCTTGAAAAAGAGCCGTTTCCGTCAGAGCTCTCTCAGCCCCACCCGCCTCACAGGGTGTCTGTTGTGGGGAGGGGAAGGGAAAGGAGTTTGTAAGCCGCTCTGAGACTCCTTTGAGTAGTGAAGGGCGGGGTATAAATCCAATCTCTTCTTCTCTTCTTCTTTTTCTTCTTCTTCTTCTTCTTCTTCTACTCCTCCTCCTAGTGACTGACTGTTTGCACCTGGAAGTCAGTTTGGTGTATTGGTTAGAGCATGGACTCTAATCTGGGAGAACCGGGTTTCATTGCCCACTCCTCCACATGCAGCTGCTGGTGTGACCTTGGGTCAGTCACAAGTTCTCTCAGAGCTGTTCTCTCAGAAGCAGTCCTCGAAAGAGCTCTCTCAGCCCCACCTACCTCACAGGGTGTCGGTTGTGGGGAGGGGGAGGGAAAGGAGTTTGTAAGCCACTCTGAGACTCCTTTGGGTAGTGAAGTGCAGGGTATAAATCCAATCTCTTCTTCTCTTCTTCTTCTTCTTCTCCTCCAGGCTAGTTTGGCCAGAGATCCTGGAGTTTTTTTGTCATCTTCTGGACATGGAACAGGGGTCACTGGGGGTGGGAGGTATTTGTGAATTTCCTACATTGTGCAGGGGGTTGGACTAGATGACCCTGGAGGTCCCTTCCAACTCCATGATTCTATGATTCTAAGGGGTTGCTGGACTCGGATAAAGCTATTCAACTGCAGACCAACATAGCTACCCTATGAAGCTAAACTGACTAACAGACACACCTGAGACATTCTGTAGCCATGCCTAATGCAGGCATTATAAATCTTTCCATGTAGGATTCAGTACCAAATCTGGTTCTGAATAAGTTGCATGAATAGGAATCTGCTGTAGTCATCTGTTCCTACCACAAGTCCATCACTTTAGCTCTTTCTGTCAATTGTCTTTAGAAATGCATGGTTGGGAACTTTGCGGGTATTAAATTGCTTAAATCAACACACACACAAGAACAATGCACGGTTTCATATGTCATACCTGAAACTGCCAAAAAGGCAACCTCCCCTTTCCCACCCCCCCTTCAGAAGGATGTGTTTCTTGACTCAGGCTTTTTACTTGAACACACCTGCGCTCTCCTTGTCTTGACTGACAGGCATCCACACATACATTCCTTGTGACTGAAAACCAAAGTCAATAAAATGAATGGGAGGCAGGTGAACTGGGCCGAACCCAAAGCATTTAGCGATGGTCTCGGGTACTGTGTGACTTGGCATGATACAGTGAGGAACTCTGCTCTTTCGCAAGGCTGCGCAGTTAGAATTTCACATTTTTGAAAAAACGTAGACACAATAATAGATCACCTTCGGCTCAGGTCTGGTTTTTAATACACTTGAAAACACCGAGGCTCTTTGCCAAAGGTATTATTAAATGTTTGCAGGGTACTCTGAGGCTTGAACCAGGAGCCTTAGGAACTGAGGCAGGGCTGGCAGGTAATTTTAGAAACATAATTAAGTGCCGTCAAGTCTCAAGTGACTGGTGGCCACCAGTGTTCCCTCTAAGCTGAGTTCGTGTGAGCTAGCTCAGAGTTTTTTAGCCTCCGGCTTACACATTTTTGTCTTCGCTCAGGAAGGAGGGCTCCAGGGCAAACTAATTTATGCAGCAGCCAAGTCGCTCGCTCACAACTTCAAGGCCAGTTGGTCACAAAGTAGAATTGTTGCTCACAAGACTCCACAGCTTAGAGGGAACACTGGTGACGTCCCACCTCATGGGGTTTTCCAAGACAAGAGATGAGCAGAGGTGGTTTGCCAGTGCCTGCCTCTGCGTAGCAACCTTGAACTTTATTAGTTGCTGTAGATTTTCCGGGTTGTGTGGCCGTGGTCTTGGCACTGTAGAACCTGACGTTTGGTCAGTAACTGTGACTGGCATCCTCAGAGGTATAACACAGAAAGATGGAATACTCTCTATGTCAAGGAACTTCCTTGAACCTTGAACTTCCTTGGTGGCCTCCCATCCAAGTACTGGCCAGGGTTGACCCTTCAGCTTCCGAGATCTGACAAGATCAGACTAGCCTGCGTTAGGGTAGAGAAAAGGGGAGTATAAAAGCCAACTTCTTCTTCTTCTTCTTCTTCTTCTTGCTGTAGTGGTTAGGAGTGAGGACTCTGATCTGGGAGAACCGGGTTTGATTCCCCACTCCTCCACCTGCAGCTGCTGGTGTGACCTTGGCTCAGTCACAAGTTCTCTCAGAGCTGCTCTCTCATGAGCAGTTCTTGAAAGAGCTCTCTCAGCCCCACCTACCTCACAGGCAGTGTTCCCTCTAAGTTGAGTGAGTGTGAGCTAGCTCACAGGGTTTTTTTAGCCTCCGGCTCACAGATGTTTTTCTTCGCTCAGGAAGGATGGCTCCAGAGCAAACTAATTCAGGCAGTAGCCAAATTGCTTGCTCACAACTTTAATGCCAGTAGCTCACAAAGTAGAATTTTTGCTCACAAGACTCCACAGCTTAGAGGGAGCATTGCTAACAGGGCGTCCGTTGTGGGGAGGGGAAGGGAAAGGAGATGGTAAGCCACTCTGAGACTCCTTCGGGTAGTGAAGGGCGGGGTATAAATCCAGTCTCCTCCTCCTCCTCTTCTTCAAAAAAAGTGGTTAAGAGCGGTGGACTCTAATCTGGAGAATCGGGTTTGATTCCCCACTCCTCCACAGGCAGACTGCTGGGTGACCTTGGGTCAGTCACAGTTCTCTCAGAGCTCTCTCAGCCCCACCTACCTCATAGGGTGTCTGTTGTGGGGAGAGGAAGGGAAGGCGATTTTAAGACTCCTTCGGGTAGTGAAGAGCAGGACAAAAACCAATTATCCTCCTTCTCCTCCTTTTCCTCCAGGTCAGGGCAAAGAGAACACAGGTGTGCAATGTCTGCCCTGGCTGTTGGCTGCCAATATGAAGCCCCTGCACTGTCCAAAGGACCTTCAGCCAAACATTGCCGTTGCTTGCCTCGCCTCGGGCTCCCGGTTGCTGACAGAGAACCTGTACTGCAGACCACAACCTCACAGTCTGTGTTTGGGTACCACTTCTCCTAACCTAAGCGGGCCGTGACTGTAAGTATACACAAACTCCTTCATTCTGTCAAAATGCATTGATTTTTCTTGCATTCCCCTTGCCTGCGACTGCCCCCCCCCCCACAGAAGCATTATTAACACGGGAACCTACACCCCCCCCACACACAGAAGCATTATTAACAGGAACCTACACAGAGAAAGAGAGAAGTTGGAAAAGGGTTTCCTTGCAATCCTACCCAGACTCGGAATGGCTGAGAGAATGTCAACGTACTGGATTGCAAAGAAAGATTAAAAGATTTAAGAGGCTTACATGTGTAAATCGAAAGAGGGGAGGCTGAATGGAAAGGGCTGGGAAGAGGACAAAAGGCTTAAAGAGGGGAGCAGTAGGGCAAAGCAGCTGAGATGCTCAGATATCCAGTAGAAAAGAGCAAGAGTCCAGTAGCGCCTTAAAGACTAAAAAAATATGTGGCAGGGGAGGAGCTTTCATGAGTCACTGGTCCTTTCCACACTAGTCCTTAAATCCTGGTTCAGCCCTGTCCCTGAACTTACATTCTGCACTACACTCGAGTTCACCCCTGTTATCATCTCGTTGTATTCTTACATTCTGCACTACACTCGAGTTCACCCCTGTAATGATCTCGGGGTATTTTTACATTCTGCACTACACTCGGGTTCACCCCTGTAATCATCTCAGGGTATTTTTACATTCTACACTACACTCGAATTCACCCCTGTAATTATCTCAGGGTATTTTTACATTCTGTACTACACTCGAGTTCACCCCCGTAATGATCTCGGGGTATTTTTACATTCTGCACTACACTCGAGTTCACCCCTGTAATTATCTTGGGGCATTTTTACATTCTACACTACGCTCGAGTTCACCCCTGTAATGATCTCAAGGTATTTTTACATTCTGCACTACACTCGGGTTCACGCCTGTAATCATCTCAGGGTATTTTTACATTCTACACTACACTCGAATTCACCCCTGTAATGATCTCGGGGTATTTTTACATTCTGCACTACACTCGAGTTCACCCCTGTAATTATCTTAGGGTATTTTTACATTCTGCACTACACTCGAGTTCACCCCTGTAATTATCTCGGGGTATTTTTACATTCTGCACTACACTCGAATTCACCCCTGTAATTATCTCGGGGTATTTTTACATTCTACACTACGCTCGAGTTCACCCCTGTAATGATCTCAAGGTATTTTTACATTCTGCACTACACTCGGGTTCACCCCTGTAATCATCTCAGGGTATTTTTACATTCTACACTACACTCGAATTCACCCCTGTAATGATCTCGGGGTATTTTTACATTCTGCACTACACTCGAGTTCACCCCTGTAATTATCTTAGGGTATTTTTACATTCTGCACTACACTCGAGTTCACCCCTGTAATTATCTCGGGGTATTTTTACATTCTGCACTACACTCGGATTCACCCCTGTAATTATCTCGAGGTAGAGACAAGTGGAGTATAAAAACCAACTTCTACTTCTTCTGCCATTGAAGCTCAAATACTTTGGCCACCAAATGAGAAGGGAGCAGGAGAAGAGGAGGAGAGGAGGAGGAGATTGGATTTATACCCTGCCCTTCACAACCCAAAGGTGTCTCAGAGCGGCTTACAAACCCTTTCCCTTTCCCTCCCCACAACAGACACACTGTGAGGTGGGTGGGGCTGAGAGAGCTCTGGCAGAAACTGATCTTTTTCAAGAACAGCTCTTATCAGAACTACGGCTTGCCCAAGGTCATCCAGCCAGGTGCAAGTGGAGGAGTGGGGAATCTAACCCGGTTCTCACAGATTGGAGTCCATGCACTTAACCACTACACCAAACTGCCTCTGATGCTGGAAAGATTGAAGGTCACTGGATGGGCCATTGGCCTGCTCCAACACTGGCTTCTCTTATGTTCTTATGTTCTTAAGTAGGCAATGACAAACCAAATCTGTTCATCTCTTGCCTTGAAAACCCCATGGGGTGGCTATTAGTGGGCTGGGCCTTGACGGCTCTTTCCATCACATATCTGTGCGCTCACTCAACATGGGTGATTTTTAGGGCCGTGATTCATAAATTGTGGCACACCCATTCCTAGTACTGTTTGCCAAAGTTCAGTTTTTTCTCGTAGATTATTAGAACAGAGACAGCCTGCCAGCACCCAAGGAGACATCGTCATCTCAACGAATAAAACCCTCTGAACACTTGCAGGGCCATCCAGCAGAGAGCTACGCCATTCTGAGTCCGCTGGCTTCGATGAACTCAAAAGGGTGTAACGCAGCTTCGGAGAGCACTCCCCGTCTTGGAAACTAGAACACATATTTCAGCGTGCACGAATTCACATCTTAATCTCGAATTTTCGGCTTTCAGCGAATCAGCCATATATTGCCTGCCCGAGAATCTCTTTGTGTGATACAGGATTCGGGGGCTTGTTTCAGGGCGCTACGTACTCAATGCAAGACAACATGGCATTCAGTACTGATCTCGCCTGCCATTACTGATCTCATTCTGGACTTCACCGTTCCACTGCTTTTAGGCCACTTTATTCATTCATTCATTCATTTTTCAGATTTTTATTCTGTCCCCCCCGCCCCAAATGGGCTCAGGGCGCTTCACAACAAGCAGAGTCAGAGACGCATTACAATAAGGAAGGCCGAGCGCCGAAGAAGAGATGCTTTCAAATAGATACTGGAGAAGACTCTTGAGAGTCCCTTGGACTACAAGGAGATCAAATCAGTCAGGAGGAGGAGGAGGAGGAGGAGGAGGTTGGATTTATACCCTGCCCTTCACTACCCAGAGGAGTCTCAGAGTGGCTTACAAACTCCTTTCCCTTCCCCTCCCCACAACAGACGCCCCATGAGGTAGGTGGGACTGAGGAAGCTCTTTTGAGAACAGAAGAAGAAGAGGAGGAGGAGGAGGAGGAGGAGGAGATTGGATTAATACCCTGCCCTTCACTACCCAAGGGAGTCTCAGAGCGGCTTACAAACTCCTTTCCCTTCCCCTCCCCACAACAGCCACCCCATGAGGTAGGTGGGGCTGAGGAAGCTCTTTTGAGAACAGAAGAAGAAGAGGAGGAGGAGGAGATTGGATTTATACCCTGCCCTTCACTACCCAAGGGAGTCTCAGAGTGGCTTACAAACTCCTTTCCCTTCCCCTCCCCACAACAGACGCCCCATGAGGTAGGTGGGACTGAGGAAGCTCTTTTGAGAACAGAAGAAGAAGAGGAGGAGGAGGAGGAGGAGGAGGAGATTGGATTAATACCCTGCCCTTCACTACCCAAGGGAGTCTCAGAGCGGCTTACAAACTCCTTTCCCTTCCCCTCCCCCCAACAGAC
>NW_015167674.1:74330-77719 GCF_001447785.1 Gekko japonicus
CCGGGCCCCGCCCCAACCCCCCCCCCCCCGGGAAATTGGAAAGTCTACACCCTTGCCCTGTCCCTGTGGGGTGTGCAAGACTCCAGGCCAGGAGGAAAGAGGAGTTTGGAACGCTCAGTGCTGCGGACAGAAAGCATTCACCCAGTTTAGGGTCTTGCGCTGAAATCTCGCCCGCAGCTGACTCGGGTGTGTGAACTCCGCTTATACAGCAAGGTGAGATGTTGCATTTCATACAAAGAACAAGGGGAAGAGCCCAGCAAAAAAAAAGGGAAAAACCCCCCTGCAAACTGTGGCATACTTTGCTCTGAGCCAGCATTCCAAATGAGGTTGCACCCTCGATTTATACAGGGGCATTATGATACTGGCTGATTTGTTTTCAATCCCCTTCCTAATAATCCCCAGCGTAGCTCTTGGAAGTTAAGCAGGGTCAGCCCTAGTTAGTACCTGGATGGGAGACCACCAAGGAAGTCCAGGGTTGCTACGCAGAGGCAGGCCATAGCAAACCGTCTCTGAGTGTCTCTTGCCCTGAAACTCCTAAGGCGTTGCCTTAAGTCGGCTGTGACTTGACAGCAAAAAAAGGCACAAGGCTTTTCACTGTCTCCCCTAATCCCTGCCCCATCCCATGGCCTTTTGTATATGCAGGTCCCATGATGCACATACATAGGGCTCTTTAGCTTGGATAGGGCTCTTTAGCTTGGAGAAACGACGACTGAGGGGTGACATGATTGAGGTTTATAAGATTATGCATGGGAAAGAGCAGGTAGAGAAAGAGGTACTTTTCTCCCTTTCTCACAATACAAGAACTCATGGGCACTCAATGAAATTGCTGAGCGGTCAGGTTAGAACGGATAAGAGGAAGTACTTCTTCACCCAAAGAGTGATTAACACTTGGAATTCACTGCCACAGGAAGGGGTGGCGGCTACAAGCATGGACGGCTTCAAGAGGAAACTGGATAAACATATGGAGCAGAGGTCCATCAGTGGCTATTAGCCACAAGGTATAGATAGGGGCTCTGGGGCAAGTGATGCTCTGTCTTCTTGGTGCTTGGGGGGGGGGGTCAACAGTGGGAGGGCTTCTAATGTCCTAGCCCCACTGCTGGACCTCCTGATGGCACTGGTATTTCTGACCACTGTGTGACACAGAGTGTTGGACTGGATGGGCCTTTGGCCTGATCCAACATTGGCATCTCTTATGTTCTTATGATGTCCAGCATAGCCTTTTCAGTGATCAGCTGGGGACTCTTCCTCCCTTTCTAGCCAGCAGAAAACCTGTCTGGTTCCAGCCCTGTGCCAACAGCGTGTCTCCTGGGGTATCTAAACAGCTCCTGCATAGATAACCAGAGATCTGTTGTGAAATGTTTGCCGCATCAAGCAAGCAAGAGATTAGTTGTACGATATGTAGCAAGCCTGAGATAACGACAAGCCTGTTTAACTTTCAAATATTATCTGACGACATATTTGAATTGACCTACTTAGGCCAACTTTCAAAGGAAAGACAGGTGAACCGGCCTCAGACTTTCAACGTAAGTCAAAACCAGCTGCTTGTAGACTGAGGACATTTGTGAAATTCGCAATGAAAAGTATACATTTTCCCCACCACCCAGATTGCCTGCTATTGCATGAAGATGTTAAAAAAATGACTTTGGTTTTGTAGTGAATGTAGACAGCTGCAAAAATGGGAACTGACTCATACTGAGAATAGTGGAACAGTGGAGGTACTGCCAATATCGGAATGGTTTAACAAGACCTAGGTCACGGCATGTGTTTAAATTAACTTGGGACCACTATGTATTCCATTAGAACATAAGAACATAAGAAATAGTGGAACAGTGGAGGTACTGCCAATATCGGAATGGTTTAACAAGACCTAGGTCACGGCATGTGTTTAAATTAACTTGGGACCACTATGTATTCCATTAGAACATAAGAACATAAGAAAAGCCAATGTTGGATCAGGCCAGTGGCCCATCCAGTCCAACACTCTGTCACACAGTGGCCAAAAACACCAGGTGCCCTCAGGAGGTCCAGCAGTGGGGCCAGGACACTAGAAGCCCTCCCACTGTTGCCCCCCCAAGCACCAAGAATACAGAGCATCACTTGCCCCAGCCTGAGAGTTCCCATCTATACCTTGTGGCTAATAGCCCCTGATGGACCTCTGCTCTATATGTGTATCTAATTCCCTCTTATAAGAACATAAGAGAAGCCAATGCTGGATCAGGCCAATGGCCCATCCAATCCAACATTCTGTGTCATACAGTGGCCAGAAATACCAGGTGCCCTCAGGAGGTCCAGCAGTGGGGCCGGGACACTAGAAGCCCTCCCACTGTTGCCCCCCAGGTACCAGGAATACAGAGCATCCCTTGCCCCAGCCTGAGAGTTCCCATCTATACCTTGTGGCTAATAGCCCCTGATGGACCTCTGCTCCGTATCCTTATCCAATTCCCTCTTATAAGAACACTAGCAGTAAAGCCCGTTGTGAAAGCAATACGAGATCTAGAAAGAGGCTCTGGGGCAGTGCTCTGGCTTTGGGCAAACAGTGTCAATTTGCTGTGGTGACCTCAGCAGGGTATAATGACAGAGTCCACTGTTTTCTCCAGAGGAACTGATCTCTGCTACCTGAAGAGCAGTTGTAATTGTGAGTAATCTGTAGCCCTCACCTGGAGATTGGCAACAATTGTTACCCAGGACAAAATGGCTGGTTTGGAGGGTGGAGTCTATGGCATTCTACCTGTCTGAGGTCCCACCCCTCTGCAAACCCCACCCTCTCCAGGCTCCACCCCTCAAATCCCCAGGAATTTGTCAGCATGTAGTTGGCAACCCCATCTCCTTCCCAGCTAGCCACCAACCTACCATTATCTGCCCCTTTGACTTCAGCTGACTTCTGCCCTCCCTTCTGCAGAGCAGTTGTAATACTGAGTGCTCTCCAGCCCTCACCTGGAGATTGGCAACAATGGTTCCCTATGTGGGACTGACTGGTTTGGAGGGTGGAGTCTATGGCAGTGTACCTGTCTGAGGTCCCACCCCTCCTCAAACCTCACCCTCTTCAGGCTCCATCCCTCAAGTCTCCAGGAATTTCCCATCTGGAGTTGGCAACCCTATCAGGATTGGCCCCAATGTGTTTTCTCCCAAAGGCCAAAGTAGGTGACAGGACCAAGCTTAGTTGCCTACCAACAGGCACTGAGGGGAATGTAGGGTTGCCAGCTCTAAGGAGGGAAATACCTGGAGGTTTGGGGGGTGGATTCTGTAGAGGGCCGGGCGACGGAGGCATCGGCCTTCTGTCGCCCGCCTTGCCCCCCCAATCTCGGCCCGGGCACCCGCGGCTCCCACCAGCGGCCGCCCGACTCCAGACTCCCCCGCGGCCACTCCAGCCAGGCGACGGAGGCATCGGC
>NW_015167674.1:80772-82817 GCF_001447785.1 Gekko japonicus
AGCTTCGCCCGGGCATTTATTTAAAAAGAAAAAGAAAAGGGCCTTAGTTTAGCGTTTCGGAGGCGTCCGGGACCTCAGGGAGGCTACTTTGCTCTTTAAACTTTAAATGTAAGTCCTTACCTTTAAAGTTTAAATGTAAGACAGGGTTTTTTGCACATGCGTGAAGATCGCCATTCTGTGGATGGCTGCCTATGCGCATGCGCAAACTAAGTAGAAAAACCAAGCAAACCGCCGATGCCCGCTGTGTGTGGACGGGCGTATTGCGATGGGCTCCGCAGTCAGGAGGTGAGTGTGATCGCGTTTCAGCCGGCATAAACTGCACCGGTTCCAACCGGTACAGTTTATGCCAGCTGAAACACCCCGTCTGAACGCACCCTATATCTTTTTACATTTTGGATTTGGTCATCCTAGAGTTTTCAAGGTATGAGATGACCAGTAGTGGTTCACCATGGCTTTCTTCTGTGCAGTACTAACCAAGGTTCGCTGAAGTGGCACTGCCATTCTGCAAAAGATCCTCTACTGGTTCCTAAAGGGGGTGGATGCATCTTAGTCTTGTGTCTCAGCTTTCACCATTCTGCCTTGAGCGACGCTGCTAGATTCTTGACGGAACCTGAGCCCCTTATGGTATTGCTTTTGGCTTTACTGACGCATTTAAACCCCCTCACCATGTTAAGGTGTGCTTCCAAGAAGCGGTATTATTAATTATTATTACCCTGAAAAATGAATATTTAACAAAACAATCTATTTACCATGCCGGTCAGGATTTCTATATAGATGTGACAAAGGAGGTTTAATTCAAATCTACCTGCAGCCTACCCCTTAACTACAATTTGAGCTCTTGGAATCTAGCAGAGAAATGCCAACCAGGTAGCAAGATCTGGACCAATTCCAGCCTGCCTTAGCACCACCTAAAAAAAAAAAAAAGATTAACTCAGTCAAAGGCATTTTCTACATCATCAACAACAATGCCGGAATCTGTTGATGTTTTACTTTACCCATAATTTCTGTACCATGGTTGGTATTCCATACCATTTGCCTTTTTAAAAATCTAGTCCGACCACATTCTACATATTCATTTAGGAGTCTACCAAACCATTTTGCTATGGTGTACACTAAGTTTTTATAATCTTTATTTGGTAATGTGATAGGTCAACATGAAGCAATATTCCATGGGTCTGTGCATCTGGTTCAGGTACTTAAATAGTATTTAGAAGGTGTCGCACTCTGCATTAGATCCTCAAATAGCATTTGAAACCCGAGGCTGTCTCGATGTTAAGATCTTCAATAAGTTGTTTAATCTCTTCAAGTCCTAACCTTAAGGGATCGTGTAACTGATCATGATTAAACCACCACCTTGTAATCTTAACTAAGAAGCTTTCTATATCTTCTGGGCGTACTTGTTTTTCTTTATATAGATCACAGAAATGGTTACGAAACTCTGCCGCAGTCTCTTTAAGAGAATAAATCGAATACCTAGAAACGGTTTTCATTACAACAAGATTATCTGTTTCTCTGCTGATAACCGTGCAAGCAGCTTACTACAACTATCCCCCGTTCAAACATAGTTTGTCTAGCACACATCAGAGTTTGGGTAGCTTACAGTTTCAAATTATCCTGTACTGAAACGTATTTGCTTTCATCTTCAACATCATATGGCTCTCAATGGATGTTTCTTGCACAAACAAGATGTCTGTACTGTCGATAAGGTTTTAATATCTAATATGCAATATCTTAGTAATGTACGGCTGTGAGAGTTGGACCATAACAAAAGCCGAGCGCTGAAAAATAGATACTTTCAAAGAGAAGACTCTTGAGAGTCCCTTGGACTGCAAGGAAATCAAATCAGTCCATCCTAAAAGAAATCAACCCTGACTGTTCCCTGAAAGGTCAGATAATGAAACTGAAGCTCAAATACTTTGGCCACCCAATGAGAAGGGAGCCCTCACTGGAGAAGACCCTGATGCTGGGAAAGATTGAAGGTCAAAGAAGACGGGGACGGCAAAGGATGAGATGGTTAGACAGTGTCATCGATGCAATGAACATGA
>NW_015167674.1:83193-86269 GCF_001447785.1 Gekko japonicus
GGGGAAGGGGAAGGAGTTTGTAAGCCACTCTGAGACTCCGAGTGAAGGGCAGGGTATAGATCCAATCTCTTCTTCTTCTTCTTCTTCTTCTTCTTCTTCTTCTTCTTCTTCTTCTTCTTCAATATCTCCTTGCAGATGGGAGCCAGGAGATATAGGAGATGGGTGTTTCAAAGAGAGATAGTATCTGGCCAGGATGCTTGCTGCCTATCCACTCTCTGTAGCATCCCAAGAGCTGATTATGCAAGGGTCTCTGTTTCTTCCATGTATTCATTAATGCTGTGTAATACTAGACTTGTTGTTGTTCAGTCCCGCCAGGCCCTCCTGTCTTCCGCCGTCCTCTGAAGCTTGCTCAACTTCATGTTCGTTGCATCGATGACACTGTCTAACCATCTCATCCTTTGCCGTCCCCGTCTTCTTTGACCTTCAATCTTTCCCAGCATCAGGGTCTTCTCCAGTGAGGGCTCCCTTCTCATTTGGTGGCCAAAGTATTTGAGCTTCAGTTTCATTATCTGGCCTTCCAGGGAACAGTCAGGGTTGATTTCTTTGAGGATTGACTAGGTAATACTAGACTAGACTAGGTAAAGGTAAAGGTTTCCTTTGCTAAAAAGCCAGTCAAATCCAACTCTAGGGGACAGTGCTCATCTCCGTTTTGAAGCCGAATGTCGACGCAGCCAATATTTTACTGTCGTAAGCCACACACCAGATTCCACTGAGTTTAACCCAGCTTCTAAACATAGAGCTGCATAAGGTACACAGCGCGGCATTCCCATTATCTTTTGGAGAAATTTAGAGTGAACACGTTCAATGGTTCCATTAAGTGCGCTTATCCATATTGGAATGCCATACATGCGTTGGGGGATTACTTTGGCCTTGAAGACTTTTAATGCAGCTGGTATGAATTGATTGCCTCTGGTATAGAAAAATCGGGAAAGGGCGGAAGCATTGATGTGAGCCTAATTTATTGCTGAGTTACGTTGCACAGCCCAAGATGCATTATACTGGAAGTGCAAACCTAAGTATCTAAAAATTTTAACTTGTTCCATTGGTTTGCCTCCAATTGTCCATTTGAATAGTTTCCACGTTTTGGAAAAGACAAGATTTTTTTTTATTTTTCATGATTTAGAAGTAATTTATTTGTTATAAAGCATGAAGGACATCTATTTCATGAGCGCTTTAGACCAACTTTGGAGCAGGACAATAGTACCATGTCGTCTGCATATAATAGCAGAGGGACATGGACAGAACCCAATTTAGAAGCATGGCCATCAACAGCTTCAAGGTAAGGGGAGAGATCACTAAGAAACAGGTTGAATAGAAAGGGTGCTAATTTACAACCTTGTTTGACTCATTTATTGAACGGGATTTCTGAAGTTAATTTCCCTGACAGTGAACATTTAATTTGGCATTTTGTTGAAGCACGAAATATAGCTTTTTATAAGGTTAAGGAGTCTCTTATCTATATCTAGTTGTTGTAGTTTGGCCCAGAGGAGTTCCCTGTCAATTGAATCGAATGCCACTTTGAGGTCTATGAAGGCAGTGTATAATTTTGCACTGCTTCTTTTTACATACTTGTTAATCAAGTGCTCTAATACAATGCAATGGTCTGAAGTAGTATTCCCTTTATAGAATCCCAGCAGTTGTATTTCGAGCACTGTGATGATTATAATTCTTTGTTGTTGCTGTTGTGAGTTGCTTCAAAATGTAAAAAATTGTGATTTAACGTTGTATGGCCAGGGTCCGACCTACCTGAGGGACCGCCTTTCCCCACATATACCCCCAAGAGCACTTCAGTCGGGGACCCAAAACCATCTGGTGATCCCAGGTCCCCGGGAGATAAAGCTTGCTGCGACCAGGGCTAGATCCTTCTCAGTGGCAGCCCCTACCTGGTGGAATGAGCTCCCGAAGGAGATCAGGGCCCTGCGGGACCTTATGCAGTTCCGCGGGGCCTGCAAGACGGAGCTCTTCCGCCAGGCTTTCGCATAGGGGCCGCTGCTGCCACCACCACCAATGGTGGTAATACCATTGGGATTAGGGATCGCCCTGGAAGCTCAGCCATAAATTTGCGTGGCATTGACAATGTGGGATTGGCATGAACAAACTACTGGACAGGGGTACCCCAATGGGGTTGATTTGAAGATGCCATCATAACCACTCAAGACCATCTTGTTCACAGAAAGCACTTTATTATTGTTATTACTGTTATTATTTATGATTTTATTGTCTTCCTGGGTTTTATGCATGGGCTCTTGCCCCTTGTAAGCCGCCCTGAGCCCGCTTGCGGGGAGGGCGGAGTAAAAATGCCTAAATAAATTTTTAAAAATAAAAATATTATATTGTCAGTTTTTCTTTTGGAAATAAAAGCTATCTTTTAAAAAAGGAAATGTTCTGTCTCTGCAACTATCGCATGAGCTACTTCATGACCCACCCAGGTGTTTCAGGTGTCCTGACATCTGCCAATTCCTAAATCTGAAGCTTTACTGCCTAAGGAACTAACAATTAGCTGTAACAGCTTTGCAAAGTTCTTTGGTGACAAAATAGCACAAAAAAAGCTCCAGCCTGGATGCCGCTGGTAAGATAGGGCTGGTAGCTGAAATGCCTAATAAATCACATGAACACATACGAAGCTGCCTTATACTGCATCAGACCCTCGGTCCATTGAGATCAATATCGTCTACTCAGGCTGCAACCGCTCTCCGGGATCTCAGGTGGAAGTCTTTCACATCACCTACTGCCTGATCCTCTTGACTGAAGGATTGGACCCGGGACCTTCTGCATGCCAAGCAGATGCTCTACCACTGAGTCAAACCCCCTCCCCACTAGATTTTTGGGCCGAAGGGAAAAATCCTCGGAATGCCACAAGCCAGAAAGAGTACGATGGCATAGGGATAGTGCCCTTCAATAGGAGGGCTTCCTGTTTTCTATGCAGCGTGGGGTGATCTGCGTGTTGAAACCATGCTAGAAAGTCTAAACATATCGTTTGACGAGCCAACTTTGAGGATCAAACCTTGATCCTCTATACCAGCAGGGGTCATTTCGGAGAAAAAGAGGTGCAGGAGCTCATTAGCATAACTCATTA
>NW_015167674.1:86939-90357 GCF_001447785.1 Gekko japonicus
ATCATGGATATCTGCTTTTACCCCCTTTTGTTTTTATTTTTGGCAGTCTCATTTAATGTTAATAAAAAGAAAAATTGCATATTTTAAAAAATAAAAACGTACATGTGATATTTGCTCATGTCTTGCAGCTCTCAAACATCTCATGTTTATTCTATGTGGCTCTCACATTGAGCAAGTTCGGCCGCCCCTGCCCTATACATACCTCCGGCACGTGGTTGTCCCCTTTTGGAACAATCCATTTCTCCTTCTCGTTGACTCCCGTCACTTACTCTTTATAATCATAATACTAAACAGGTAGCTGCGTTAGACTGTAGCAGCAACGTTCTTAAAAAACGGGTCCAACAGCACCTTGAAAGCTAAAAAGAAAATTATTTTAACAAGACCTTTCCTGAGTCAGACAAAATCATCAGATACATAGGAGCAGGGCTATTTTTGGGCAGGAACGCACAGGAACGGAATTCCGGCTGGCTCCCAAGTTGGCCACGCCCAGCAGGAACTCATTAGCATAATAGGCCACACCCAACAGCAGGAACTCATTAGGATTGGCTACATTAGGGGTATGTGGCCTAACATGCAAAGGAGTTCCTGCTACAAAAAAAGCCCTGGGTTTTGACAACAAACAAAGTAAACAGAATCCTCCGGGGTAGGGCGGGGTATAAATTTAAATATAAATAAATAAATAAATAAAAGGTGGGTGTAGCGGGATAACCACACTTCTGGTAACATGGGGGTGTGGCCTAATGTGCTAATGAGCTGTGCTGCCAGGGGTGTGGCCCAATATGCTAATGAGTTCCTGCTGTTGGGTGTGAGCCCTGCATAGGAGTAGATATTCATTAGGTCACATGAACCTGTGAAGCTGCCTAATGTGGGATAAGATGATTGGTCCATCTATTGGGGTATTTGGTTAAGACAGCAGAGTTTAGCCCAGTCATAGAAACGTGGTACTGAATGCAGGAAATAAATCTCCTAAGAAGCAAATTGCAAAAAAAGTAAACTTAACATTTATTCAAGTCGATTCAGTTCATATTCAGGTCGCAGTCAAAAAGAAGACGAAGAAACCTAATCTAAAGAGTACTTTCCTTATCACAAACAGCCAGCTAATCTGGCATCACGCTTATGGGAGGAGTAGAGGGCATTGTATCAACAGGACAGACCTGCAGAGACATGCGTTTCCGTGGAAGGCCATGTGACGTCAGTGAGAGGACAAAGGGAGACAGAGAGGAGGGGTCAGAGGGCAGCTCCCAGGTTAAGATGAAGAGAGGCATCCTATTCAAGGAGATAACACCTATACACCCTGAGAGTGATATAGCGCCCCCCAATGTCCAGGCATGCTCACTCCAATACCATCAAGATCAGTATTGCCTACACAAATTGGCAGCAGCCACCCAGGGTCTCAGACAGAGGTCTTTCACGTCACCTACTGCCTGGTCCTTTAACCGGGGATCCCTAGGCTTGAACTGAGGACCTTCTGGACACAAAGCAAATGCTCGGCTGGTGAGGGGGTACACAAAGCTGCTTTCTACCAAGTTAGACTCTAGCTCTATTCGTCTTGTCTGCTCTGACCGACAGCAGCTCTCCAGGGTCTCGGGCGGAGATCTTTTGGATAACATGAAGGAAGGTCTCTCTGCCAACAGGGAAGATCGCTAGCTGCCCGCACGCATGCATCCTCCGTTGCAGCTCCCGCCGTTGCAGAGCGGCATGCCTGAGAAGATCAGAGCAGCCTCATCTTTCTGTCATTTTGCAGAATGTGCAACGAGAAACGCTCAGGAGGTAATTTTTACTGAAGGAGTAGTATCATAAGAACATAAGAGACGCCAACGTTGGACCAGGCCAATGGCCCATCCAGTCGACACTCTGTGTCACACAGTGGCCAGAAATACCAGGTGCCACCAGGAGGTCCAGCAGTGGGGCCAGGACATTAGAAGCCCTTCCCCTGTTGCCCACCCCACAACCACCAAGAATACAGAGCATCCCTTGCCCCAGACTGAGAGTTCCTATCTATATCTTGTGGCTAAGAGCCACTGATGGACCTCTTCTCCATAGAAGAACATAAGAGAAGCCAATGTTGGATCAGGCCAATGGCCCATCCAGTCCAACACTCTGTGTCACACAGGGGCCAAAAATACCAGGTGCCCTCAGGAGGTCCAATCACTCTTTGGGTGAAGAAGAACTTCCTTTTACCTGTTCTAACCCGACTGCTCAGCAATTTTATGGAGTGCCCACGAGTTCTCGTATTGTGAGAAAGGGAGAAAAGCACTTCTTTTTCTACCTGCTCTTATCCCATGCATAATCTTATAAACCTCGATCACGGGGTAGACGTGTAGTTCCATGGAAGAGCTTGGGAGGAGACTTTCATAAGGGAACGCGATTGCAGTTGATTGCCATGTTTATTGTAAGTATTACCTGGCTTGAACTGCGTCGTCCCGTCCTTTTGTAATCTGCTTTCTACATTCTGGTTCACCGTGGCTTATGACATCTCCATGTTGACATTAATCCCCTCTCCTTAGTCCTATTGCACCGTGTGCCAGATATCTCAAGATGTCCTGATTGCATTGTTGTAGTTGTTGTGTTAATATTTTGTAACCCTCAGCGATAAAGACAGGCTAGGAACGAAGTGAATCCATCAATCCTCAACCAGTTGTCGCCTCCACCTTGCCAGAATTCTGGATTAAATTCATGGGGTGGGGAAGGTATAGCGGTGGGAGCAGGCAAGAAATTAAGGGAAGGAGGCAGAGTAACAGAGAAGCTTGGCCCCCTTCCAGCCTGCGTCCCATCCCGAGAGTGGCAGACAGAGGGGCTGGGATGACGCCCCCTCCTCCCATCATTGGTGTTGTGCAACGCCAGGTCCATAAATAACAAGACCGCAATCCTTCGAGATTACCTGCTAGAACAGGGTGTGGACCTGGCGTGTGTGACTGAAACCTGGGTGTGAGATGGGGAGACAGTAGCTCTATCCCAGTCGGCGCTTCAGGATGCGGTGGGCTGGCTTAGACTGAGTCGATTGAAATTGAATCCAACGAAGACGGAGGTCCTGTGCTTGAGTCGGAGCGGGTCGGGGGTAGGCAGGGGTCGTTTGGGGCTGGAGCGCGCCGGAGCACTGTTCCGGCAGCACAGGAGCAGGCACAAATGGTGGTGGCAGCAAGCCCCACCCCCAGCTCCCTGCGCCAAAGTGCTGTGGCCTGGGGGAGGCCTGGAGAGCCCCACAGCTGGCTTCCCCGGGCCCGCGCAGAAGCGCAGTGGCCCAGGGGGGCCCTGGAGAGCCCCGCAGCCAGCATCCCCGGGCCCATGCAGAAGCGCTACGGACCGGGG
Organism: Gekko japonicus; assembly: GCF_001447785.1. NCBI lineage: Eukaryota > Metazoa > Chordata > Lepidosauria > Squamata > Gekkonidae > Gekko > Gekko japonicus. The sequence goes on from NW_015167674.1 coordinate 90,249, forward strand.
GGGGCTGGAGAGCCCTGCTGCTGGCTTCCCTGGCCTGTGCCGAAGCAGTAAGTAAGGGATCTGCAGGGGTGGGGATGGCGGGGGCTTGATGGGGGGGGGGGTGGGAGAG
>NW_015167674.1:90419-94729 GCF_001447785.1 Gekko japonicus
TTCCCTCCTTCTTCCCTTTTCTCTCTCTCTCTTTCTTTCTTTCTTTCCCTCCTTCTTCTCTTCACTTTTTCCTCCTTTCCCTCCTTCTTCCCTTCTCTCTCTTTCTTTCCCTCCTTCTTTCCTTCTCTTTCTTTCCCTGTTTCCTTCTCTCTTTTTATCCCCTTTCCTTTCTTCTTTTCTTTCTTCTTTCCTTCTCTTTCTTTCCCTGTTTCCTTCCTTCTTTCCTTCTCTCTACTCTCTCTCATTCCTCCCCTCTTTCCTCCTTCTGTGGCCCAACTCTAGTGAGAAGGGGTTTAAACTTTAAAACCCTTCTCTCTTCGCTTCCCCCCAACGCAGGCCAGCTGGGGAAGGGAAGGGGAGGCTTTTGAAGATGCCTCCCCCCCCTTTTTGCTTCCCCTTCTGACATCACTTCCGGTGATGTCAGGGGATGTGGCATATGCTAATAGCCTAGTGGCTCATTAGCATACCATATGCTAATGAGCTACTGCAGCTCTTTTTCTACAAAATGACTCCTGGGGGTAGGGATTCCACTACTGACCTTTGGTGGGGCGCCATTGGTGCCAGTGCTGAGGGTCAGGAGTCTGGGAGTGCTCCTGGATGCCTCCTTAACAATGGAAGCCCAGGTAGCAGCCACTGCCAAGGCGGCCTTCTACCACCTACGGCTGATGAGGCAGTTGGTTCCCTTCTTTGAACACAGTGACCTAGCAACAGTGATCCACGCAATGGTCACCTCGAGATTAGACTACTGCAATGCTCTCTACATGGGGCTGCCCTTGTCCCAGATCCGGAGGCTGCAGCTAGTGTAGAATGCCTCGGCCAGGCTATTGATGGGTCTCTCTATACGGGACCACATCCAGCCTGTGCTGAGGACACTGCACTGGCTGCCTATAGCGTACCTTATTCACATCAAGGTGCTGATTTTAACCTTTAAAGCCCTGCATGGTCAGGGGCCTGCCTACTTGAGAGACCGCCTCTCCCCACGTGCCCCAGAGAGCACTGCGGTCAGGGTCGCAACATCGTCTGACCCTCCCTGGTCCGAAAGAAGCCAGGCTGAATGTCACCAGAGCCAGGGCCTTCTCGGTGGCGGCCCCTTACTGGAGGGATGAGCTCCCGGAGGACATCAGGGCCCTGCGGGACCTTCTACAGTTCCGCAGGGCCTGTAAGACGGAGCTCTTCCACCAGGCTTTCGATTAGGAGCTGCCACTGATGAGCATGCCCTGGAACATCGTCTGGTCTGAAATCGAGAACATCTTCTGGCCTGAGACCTCGCTGGATGCTACTCCTATCATTGGGTGTGATTTGGATGATCGCCACCATCTGTCGGTTTTTCTTGTAAACTGTTGCTGTTTTAACTTGGTACTGTATTTATTCATTGTTTTAACTCTGTATTGTTTACGTTATTTTAACTCTGTTGGCCGTCTTGAGCCAGCGAGCCCGGCAGGGCGGGATACTTGCTCCTCGTGGCCCGACTGAGGGCTGCTGGGAGCAGGGCATGTTGCATGTGCCCGCCCCCTGGGCTCCTTACTGCCGGAGCTCCACTCCTGTGCACTCCGGCAGGAAATAACCCCTGCTGGTCCCTTTTACTGGACTTGTGTGTGATGGATCCTGGGTTCTTCTGCATGCTGAGCCACCAAGAGGAGAGGACTGTGGGGACAGCGTCTGGCATTCACTCCACATTTTCTCAGCTGGGCGGGAAAAGTGCAGCTCAAAACCTCATTCAAATACCTCGGGGGCAACGCCCCCATATTGACTGCAAAGTCACCCCTGTATGGCCATAAATCTATGCAGACGGTATCATAAAACCTGATGATCAAAGAAAGTGACAGTGGCACGTGGTGTGGTTCCCTCTAAGCCGAGTCAGTGTGAGCTAGCTCACAGTTTTTTTAGCCTCCGGCTCACACATTTTTGTCTTGGCTCAGGAAAGATGGCCCCAGAGGAAACCAATCTATGCAGCAGCTCACCACTTTCATGCCAGTAGCTCACAAAGTAGAATTTTTGCTCACAAGACTCCACAGGAGCATTGAGGGTGCCATAAAATCCGATGATCAAAGGCAGTGAAAGCAGCGTGCAATGCAGAGGGGGATTTCTGTTGCAACGTGAGTTTGGTAAAACCACAGAGGGAAAAGCCAATGCAGAATCACCCTAATTCAGCTGGAGGGCCCTGGAGGGTCATGCTGCATTCCTGGAATGAGTTTTTTAACTTGAAGTTCTGCACCGCAACCAGTAAGGGCGCAGGGAAGGCAGAGCATGGTACATGGAAGTTGTTCTGACTCTGCCGGCTGGGCCTTTAGGAAGAAGGAGAAGAAGAAGAAGAAGAGATTTGATTCATACCCCGCCCTTCACTACCCAAAGGAGTCTCAGAGCAGCTTACAAACTCCTTTCCCTTCCCCTCCCCACAACAGACGCCTGTGAGCAGTGTTCCCCCTAAGCTGAGTTAGTGTGAGCTGGCTCAGTTTTTTAACCTCCGGCTCACAGATTTTTGTCTCAGCTCAGGAAGGGACGGCTCCAGAGCAAACTAATTCATGCAGTAGCCAAATCGCTCGCTCACAACTTTCATGCCAGGAGCTCACAAAGTAGAATTGTTGCTCACAAGATTCCACAGCTTAGAGGGAGCATTGCCTGTGAGGCAGGTGAGGCTGAGAGAGCTCTGACAGAAACTGCTCTTTTTCAAGGACAGCTGTGCATCTGGCAGAAATGGCTCTTTTTCAAGAACAGCTGTGCCAGAACTATGGCTTGCCCAAGGTCATCCAGCAGCTGCAAGTGGAGGAGTGGGGAATCAAACTCGGTTCTCCCAGATTAGAGTCCGTGCACTTAACCACTACACCAAACTGGCTCTTTACTATGTGGCCTTTGTATAGAAAAAGGCTTTTCTAAAATCCTCCCTGCTTGGGCCAGATGGCCCTAGCTGGTAACACTACCGCGTGATTCCTGTCATCTGTGCAAATGGCTTGCCAGATTGCCAGGCTGCATCTCCATATACAAGACATTTTGACACCTCTGCCAAGAGACAGCGACTTACTGGCGCATTCCCAAGCATGGGACGAGCTATGCTCAGTATATTAGCACATCAAAAGCATTCCCTGACATGACACATGGTCGACAGAAGAGGCTGGAGTGGGATGCCCAACTCCGAGCCAATCAAAACATACCTTGCCTGACAACGTATGGTAACCAGAGATTGGATACGCCTCCCCTCTCTCTCACTATTGGGTAAATGGCCATACCTGGTGGTGACGGAGAGGGGGGTATATCAGGAATGATCCATATGGGAAACAGAAAGTTCGAGGAGAGTTAAGAGAATTCCTCTCTGGAAACAAAGAGTTCTTTTAGATTGACTGTTTGCTGTTAACATGGAGTGAGACTGTTAGGCAGCCAAGTTGGACTAGCTGCCCACAAAACCATGGGGTTTCTCTTCAAGATTCCCTGGTGAGATCTTGAACTATTTGCACACCAGCCTGGTAACTATGAATTACCTCTATCGTGTAGCTAGAGCTGAACAAGCTATAGATATCTTTTGTTTCTTATCTTTTGCTAGTCTCATGTTATATGCATGCTTGTGCACTGAATAAAGATAATATATAATCAATATTATCTGGACCTGTTTCCTCTGTTTGCAACCTGATTTCTAAGACTGAATCTTGTGCCTAAAGCCGTTCGCCTATGGAGGCTACCACTGTGGTACTGAATTGTTTGCAGCCCTGGTGCAGAGCTGGTAAAGAGGGTCAGTCCAATAAAGCAAGGAGTTTGGGATCTCTGCTCCTGAGTTGTGGCACGGGACTGGTTAAAGAGAAAAGAGAGATCCTGGTGGCAGACTACCAATAAAGCCTGGAGAGTGTACAGACATTCTCCTGGCGTTTGTTTAATTGTTTCTGAACGCTTGGTTTCTCTCCCCATCCTGGGACTGGGGTGAGGGAGAGAAACCTTGACAGCCTTTACTATGTGATTGGGACTGGGGCCGGGGAAATGGAGGGAAACCTGCTCTCTGGTAGCCCTGTTGCCCTGCATCGGCAGCTACAGAGACCCCATTCTTTCCATGTGGAAGCCAAGCCATGTGGCAAATGCCTTAAGAAGAAGAGAAGAGATTGATTTATACCCTGCCCTTCACTACCCAAAGGAGTCTCAGAGCGGCTTACAAACTCCTTTCCCTCCCCCTCCCCACAACAGACACCCTCTGAGGTAGGTGGGGCTGGGAGAGCTCTTTTGTGAACTGCTCTTGAGGCGACAGCTCTGAAAGAACTATGGCTTGCCCAAGGACATCCAGCAGCTGCCAAGTGGAGGAGAGGGGACTCAGACCCAGTTCTCCCAGATTA
>NW_015167675.1:0-292 GCF_001447785.1 Gekko japonicus
TGCACAAAATTCACAAATACCTCCCCCTCACCAACCCCAGTGACCTCAGTTCCACACCCAGAAGATGACAAAAAACCCCTCCAGTGTCTCCAGCCAAACTGGCCTGGAGAAAAATTGCTTCCTGACCCCAAAGTGGCAACCAGCATTTCCCTGGACATGTAAGAAAGGGCCACAAGAACTAAGCACTGAGGCAACCCTTCCTGCCCTACCCCTCATGATCTGCTTAAGTTCACAGAATCAGCATTGCTGTCAGATGGCCATCTAGCCTCTGTTTGAAAACCTCCAAAGAAGG